>NW_010268663.1:0-25327 GCF_000690775.1 Eurypyga helias
GTGGCCGGGAAGGCCCTGGCTGGGAAGCTGTTGGCGCAGCCTGGCGGAGCACTGAGGGGCGACCATGCGAGCTGGTTTCCAGAGACACGGGACATGTAGCTTTTTAAGAGGCATGTGGAAAATAATCATTTTGCTGAGAAGTGGTTGGAGTTAATGAAGGTCCTTTTTACCCCTTTTCCAGGTCTTTGTGTTTGATGTGGGAAAGGAAACCTGGAAATCTTACAACTGGTCAAAAGTTACAACTGTGGCAGCTTTCGGAAAGTACGACCCTGAGCTCATGTGCTATGCTCACTCTAAAGGCTCCAGGGTAGTGCTGAAAGGTTGGTTACGCTGCGAAAACGTGGCCGTTCATGTGGTACGTGAGTAAGAAGGCAATGTACGTAGGGCTGTCGTACCCTGACATTTTGCAGGTATGCAGGTATTAGAAAACCGGCGGTGGCTTCTGCCACGGTAATAGCAAAACCATTCCACTGACATCAAAATAAATGTTCTCGAGCAGGGAACATCACAGCTATAGTGAAACAGTGAGGAAGGGGGGAGGGGAAAAGGCTGTAGTGAATACCTGTTTGGGTCTGTGTTCTGGATGTTAAGTGCAGTACCCAAAAGCCAGGGTAAGGGAAGGGACTACACAGTATTTTTCACTTAAATCAGTTCCTCTGTATTAGGAAGTGGCTGCGTTTTAAAACACGAATACACTCAAACACTTTGTAGGTACAGATGCTGTTTGGAAAGACAAAGGCCATCTTGCTGATCTGTGATTACCTGCTCTAAGCAAGCTTTTGCTCTGTTGAGGCAAAAACGTAATCCAAGCCCACTGTGGAAAACAACAAGGTTAAACGTAGAAGTGTGCTTATCCAGACAGCAAGGCACAGTCCCTCTGGCTCCCTGGAAATGGTGAATTGTGCTTGGGAAAAAAGTTAACTCCTTTGTATTTTACCAGTATGTGCATGGGGAGTTGTTATTTTGTGGTTGTATCAGCTGGTTTAGCAAAGACAAACCCTTCATCCTTACTATGACTGTGGTGCAAATACCTGTTAACTCCTCAAGGCCTCTTGTCTAGGTGATGTACCTCTTAAGGAAATTACTGATCCTGCTAAAAGAGCAGCATGGATATCCCAACAGGTGGAGCTTGCAAAAAGTCAGTATATGGATGGAATTAACATAGACATAGAGCAGGAAGTTAATGAAACCTCCCCTGAGTATTATGCGTTAACAGAGCTTGTTAAAGAAACTACAGATGCTTTTCACAGAGAGATTCCAGGATCACAGGTAAGAATGGTCTTCTTTATACAGACACTAAGTTTAAGTTTATGAAATGAAAGGAGTTTTGAGAATGCTGTTCAGCATATGAACACAAAAGACAAATTATGCAGCTCTAAAGCATGATATTCACGTGAATGGTTAATGATGAACGTTAGCTGTGATATGCTTTCATAAGAATCACTCTGACCTGCATGAATTTAAATGGAAGAAGGGTTTCACTGAGGTTTGTAGACACAATGTCACTGCTGTGTGTGAGCTAGCAGCAATCGGTATGGCCTAACGAATCTTTGAAAGTAGGGCAAATGGAGCCTTCTGGTGCAAAAGCTTGACCGTGTTTTGCTAAAGCCATCACTAAAGTTTTAAGGATTTGCACAGCACTTTGTATTTTTTATGAGATGGTTTTCATGTCGTATTTTTATTTCTTCGGTGTTTTGAACTCACTCCCTGTTTATCACCTGATGCTTATCTGCTGAGCAGCTGCTTCTATAGTTTGTTAGTATCACCGTTTGTTAACACTGTGCAACACTTGGGAAGTAGAGTCTTCCAAAGTTACAGCTGTTTTTAAAGAGAAATCAGAGCGCTTAAGCGCTGTACATGATACTAACTTGTCCCTTTTTCCTTCAGGTAACATTTGATGTGGCTTGGTCTCCGGCATGCGTAGATAAAAGGTGCTACAACTACACCGGGATTGCAGATGCCTGTGACTTCTTATTTGTGATGTCGTATGATGAACAGAGCCAGATCTGGACAGACTGTATTGCAAAAGCCAATGCTCCTTACCTGCAGACCTTAGTTGGTGAGGACAAAATGCCTCCCTGGGAGTCAGAACATTTCCATTTCTTCACATGATAGAAAAGATTGCCCCTTCTTAGACAAGTTCCCTTTGTTGTTATTTAGGCTTTTGAGTGTGCTCAGCCATGTGCTGTCCATATGTGAAAACAGCATCCCGGGTCCTTACGACATGTCGGGCAGGCCTTCAGCAGTCATGTGTTGTTATCTGTAAGTGTGTAGTCCTTGCACCGTGACGAATGACATCTAGAATGACAAACACATTTAGAATGACAGCCAAAGCAGTGGTGTCTGCCTGCCTGTACAAAGAAGCTAAAGCATTTGTCTCTCACCCTTGTGAACTGCTGCTATGGGCAGCTGGTTTTACATGTGAGCAACCAGAACAATTCCTGGGATCTGAACAGAGCAAGCGTAGGAGTGTGCAGGTGGGAGGTGAAGAGCTTGCACCTTAGCCTCGTAGTGAGGCACTGGAACAGGTTGCCCAGAGATGTTGTGGATGCCCCATCCCTGGAAGGGTTCAAGGCCAGGCTGGATGTGGCTTTGAGCAACCTGGTCTAGTGGAAGGTGTCCCTGCCCATGGCAGGGGCGTTGGAACTAGATGATCTTTAAGGTCCCTTCCAACCCAAACCATTCTATGATTCTATATTGGCTCTGGCTCTAGACTCGTTCTAAGGATAAAAAGCACGGGAAGATGCAATAATGCATCCTAATTTTTATTTCCTTCAAAACTAGGATATGAAGAGTACATTGCTATGGGCATTGATCCCAAGAAGCTTGTGATGGGCGTCCCCTGGTATGGCTATGACTATGTTTGCCAAAACCTATCTAAGGTAAGATGAAGGTTTTTCATTTGCAATCGTATTGTTAATTTTTTCTTTGGAAAGAGACAGCTAGATTTTGTTGATGCTGTTTTTGGATGAGGAAATATTGTGGTCTGATGGGTAAGAGCATAAAGCTGGGACTCGGGACAGGGAGACTTTTGCTTGGGTGATAACTGATGAGCAGTGTGTTACCAAACAAGGCATTTTATCTCTCCCCAGGCAACCTGAACCCCGTGATACCCAAGCACAAGGTTTGACTGTAGATCTTATCTGTATGAGCAGAGACGATGTCCAAAGGCACTAGACTTGTATCTGCCTTCTCAACACGGTCACTAAGCTAGCTCACTACTTAAAGACTAGGTGCAACACCATAGCAAACCTATGACTGTTAAATTATAGCAGTTTATGGGTAAGTCATGGAGTCTCAAACATTATACTTACAAAAAATGTAAGAGTGAATTAAAAGTGGAAAAGGTAAGACAACTGTGTAAGCTGAATTCTGTCCACTTGATCCTGTATTACTACAGAGTAAACAAAATTTAACTGTCTTAACTTATTTCTGTCTACAGTTAGAATGCCTGTCACTGATAATTAAGGATTTGGGATTTTTGAGACGTCAGTGCCTTTGGTGACTTTGTTCTTGCCTGTACTGCTATTCTGGAGTTCAGTAAATCTATGTAACATGAAACTTGTGCCTTTTGCTTTGTTTTTCAGGATCATGTTTGTTCCCTTTCCAAAGTACCTTTCCGTGGGGCTCCTTGCAGTGATGCTGCAGGGCGTCAGGTTCCCTATGGAGCAATAATGAAGCAGGTGAACAGTTCTCTTTCAGGGCTGCTGTGGGATGAGGTACAGAAATCTCCATTTTATGAATACAGGGTAAGTGTCTCTTTACAGGACACCGTGTTGTGGAGTAAATGTTCATGAACCATAGTTCTTTGATTATAAAGTTTTCAGGGTTAGATTCTTCCATTTGTGTATGTACACGTCTCTTTTTTTGTGTAGTAAAAGATGGCAGGATTTCCCTATCTTGAATTTCCTCTGGAAGACGGGTGCAGTGACTGAAGGCTACAGGAGTAATAAAGATGTTTATTACTTTGCAGTTTTCTGGAGAGAATGTGCCAAAACATCCTTTTTGATGTGATACAAAGAAATCCTATAGCTTCATCCTTCACTGTTACAGTTATGAGTTGATGAATGATTTAAACTAAAACAGGTTCCGAGATGCTCTTAAGTTTTTCTAACCCAGTGCCTTGCATGCATGTGCTCTTCTGTACTTGGTCTCTACACAGACATAGGGAAATAGTCCATGAATGATTGTCTTTACATGAACAACACGGTGTGTGCATTTCATCTTGTCTCTTTAGACATAATTCTGTTTCACATGTAGATGATTAAAAGATGGTTATCAAACTCTATGAACTTTGATGTATCATGTTTATATAGATAGGTAGATACTGACAGTGTTGAAACACTTTTCTAGGATTCTTTTGGTCACTTCCACCAAGTATGGTATGACGACCCTACATGAACAACACGGTGTGTGCATTTCATCTTGTCTCTTTAGACATAATTCTGTTTCACATGTAGATGATTAAAAGATGGTTATCAAACTCTATGAACTTTGATGTATCATGTTTATATAGATAGGTAGATACTGACAGTGTTGAAACACTTTTCTAGGATTCTTTTGGTCACTTCCACCAAGTATGGTATGACGACCCTCGCAGCATCTCTCTAAAAGCAGCGTATGTGAAGAATCGAGGTCTGAGGGGCATTGGCATGTGGAATGGAAATAGTCTTGACTATTCCAGGGAAGCTGCAGCGCAACAACAAACTGAAGCAATGTGGCAAGCCCTGACACCATAAGAATTATATGAACCCTCGATTTAGAATGATGAAAATTGGTGGGTTTTTTAATCATAGCTTATACTATCATGGATTTTGATTTTATATGAATATACTAAGGTCACAAAAACTTTGGGAACCAGCCAAATTCATTTATGTTATTTTGTATGCAAAGCCATATTTTTGTTCTTCAGAAAGTTCCCATGTTGTTTTGGCAGGATTTTTTTAAAAAAAGACTGCTCATCTTTTTCATTTTTCATAGCTACTGTAGACCTCGAACCCAGTGTGTATCTGGTAACAAGATTTACAGGAGCAGTCTAATAATGGTCCTCCACTGAGGCTGCCTGGTGCAGCAAGTATTCATCCTGGGGTCAGATGGGGATGTCTCAGCTTTCTGACTTCCCACCCCAACCTCTCTTCTAGCTAAGTCACTCTTGAATCAGATTGAACACTGGGGAGACAGATTGTTGCTTAGATGCAACTTGGTGTAATTTGTGCTTGTAACTCAAAATACTGTATAGACTGAAGAAATATGGAACAAGAAGTAGTTGCCATTAAGATTTTTATCAGACTTATAAGAAAGGAAGGTTTAATACAGTCCAGTTTCGCTGTGTTTATGTATCACATAAATTCCTTACGTTTCAAAAGCCAAAAATCTTGGACCCAGTCTTGAAGAAGCAACATTGATATGGAGAGGACTTGGATGAGGTTTTCTTCCATTTCAAACTTTACTTCCTGAAAACTAGAACTCAGAAGCTTATTTAATGAACTGCCGATGTATGTTTCCACACACTTAAAGATCCATTCAGTAGCCTGCTCCTTGTTTTTATGTGATGTCGCCTCTGAGATAATATGAGGTTGTATTTTCTGTTTGGGAGTTTTCATAAAATAATTTGCCTAGAGAAATCGTGTAACTTTCTAAAATATCTGTAGTCATGGAAAGATTGCCTCATGTTTACAGGGTATTTTTTGTTAAATAAAATGCTGTCTTCACAAAGGTTGGTGAACAGTGTTGTCTGTTTATGCTTTACTTATTCTACAGCTTACAGCCCACACTGCTGCTCAGAAGTGTTTCACAACCAGATTAAAGTGCAACTGTGCCCAGCTTAAGTGACTCCATTAATTAAACAATTTATTTAATTAGATAGATGTAGTCAGTTGTGGGGTGGGTTTTTTGATGTGTGGTTTTGATTTTTTTTTTCCCCTTGCTGAATAGTCAGTGTGAAAACACCACAGAATAGCAGCACTGGCGTAATGGCTGCTGAGGAGAAGACGATGTGAGTGTCTGACTGCTTGATACGACAGGTGATGGAAAGCAGAAGGTGAAGTCTACTGCTCTCACATTAAAAAAGAAAGAAAAAACTCTTGGAAAATCCGTGGGCTCTACTTGAGAACTCTGGTCTGTAGGTTTTAGGAGAAAGTGATAAATTTATTTGAAATACAAATACCTCAGAATTTATATTGCTGTTTATATTCATATGCTAGAATACTGTGAGACAGATATTTGTGAAATTGAGAGGTCTTCTGGAGTGGATAATCTGAGCTACAAAATCCTAACTGAAAGCCAGCAGATTTCTACTTCCTGTAGCAGTCAAGAATCGTGAGTTAATAGTTTGGGGTTTTTTTTAACTTGGGTTCAGATTTCCCAGTAGCTAGTTGCCTGCTTTTGTGTCTTAAATAAGACACAGTTTTGAAATAAAGCACGTAGGATTCAATCCTGAATTGAGCAAAAGCAGTTGTAGTTTTAATAATTAATGTAATACTTCAGCACTAAAATCTTTGTTAAATCCTATCTTTAAGACAATAAATTGGATGAGGGGTGGTTTGACTGAAGACTTTTGGAAGACAGTCCTGTTGAGAGTTGCATAATTTTCTTATTGCGTGACTTATTTCCGATGAGTGTTTCACCTCCAGTAATAAATACAGCCGTGTCAGCTTTTTAGCTGATGTTAATTCCTAGCATGTTCCTGCTCTGCTTAACATAGTAACATCTGGAACTGCAGAGAAGCAAACAGGAGAGCTAGAAAAAAAGGACTGTCAAGAAGAGGCTTCTGATTACTCTTTGAGAGAACTGTTATCTAAGCACATGCATAAGTTTGAACTTAAAGAAAAACAGAGTATGCAATACTATAAATCAGACCAGGATCATCGTTCAGCTTGTCCAAGAGAAAACTTGCATCTTCTGCTAACTATGGAAGAAGATTAATGTCCATGTGGCTTTCCTAATGAGAGGGAACAAAAACAGCTAGACATGAAATAAGGTCAGATTATCTGAGATTTTGTTCATTATTCATAACAATATGGCAATAATAAATTGGTAATCTATAGATAGGCATAATGACAAAAATACACTGCAGTAAATTGCTAAATAAAGAATTACTGTCGCTGTAGTTCTATTTTAATCATCTTCCAAAAATGAAATGCATGTGCCTGAAAATAAGAACAGATGGTTATAGGTTTCTTTGCTTCGTAGGTATTTTGTAAAGAAAGAACATCAGCATGTCAGTGTGATGTCACACAATTTGCCCTTTTAAAATCACTTAGCTTTGGTTTAGACACATTAAACTGTATGTTTAAGTAGCTGACTAATCTTACAGTAAGAGTGAGATTTAAAAAGAAGTGAGCTGCAGCACCTCCGTAGCCTAGTATACAAAATCTACAGCAGTTAGAGTTGTTGTCTTTTTACAAGATAACTTCAAGAACATGTAAACAAATGCTTTGAAATTCTGAGCTTCTCTATACACTACAGACCTTCTGAAGAGTCTACAGATGTTAAAGTCATGTCATCCTCTTAAATTCCTGATTTTCTGGACTGGAGAATTAAAGCTGAATGAATCTTCTTCTGTGTCAGTTCTGCTCTCAGTGCCTGTACATTGGACGCTGCCTGCTTTCTCATCTGCAGAAAAACCCAGCAATTTAAGGAATTGCAATTTAAGGAAGTTTTTAGAGTTAACATGTATATGGGTTTATATATCCAAGAATGAATTTTATATAGGCTGGCTGAATACAGGATACATCTTTCATCTTTAAAATTTTACATGTCTAATTAGACAGCCTAGTTCTAGCACTGCTTTCTTCTTTACTCCACCTTGGTGTTTTTACTTCAGAGACAACTGTGAAAGTCACTGTTCTTTTCACTCCAGTGGAAGAGGCATATGGAGTTACATCCACCCTAGATTACCCAGTAAACAGGCATGAGCAATCTCTGTGATGCAGAGGACTCCTATTTCAAGCATTCAAAGCTTAAAAGCTACACAATGTCCAGGTGTCTACCATCACCTTCCTTCCAAAGGGGGCCATAGGCAGCACTGATAGGGAACAGCGCAGATGAAGAGAACTGCCATCTGCTTCGAGAGCCATTCTCTTTTTATTTTTTCTTTAAAACAGTGTCTCAGCTATGGCACACTACTATCAGTGCCTCACCAAGTATGTTCCTTCAATCACCCTTAGAGTGAAACTGGAATTCCATGAGAGACTGTGAAGCTTAGCTGACATACTACCTTGAAAATCTAAGTGCTTGAATGCCACACATTCAAAATCATCTAATAACCTGGTGTTCTGGGGTAAAGTGATTAAGTTACAACAACAAACACCATAAAACTGACAGCATAAAGCAAGAACTGGTTAGCAAATATTTGCATCATCTAATGTTTGATCTGATCTAAGGTTCTGTATACATAGTAACATTTTGACTGTTTTAATTAAGAGGCAGAGTACCTTAATTTCTGTTATGAGTTTCATTTTTGTATCATCCAGCTTCCTCCTCAGTTGATCAAGTTCATGCTGCACGGTAGTAATCCGGATGATTGTGTAATTCTGTATGAAACAACACCACCACCACCTTACATGCAGCATTATTCATCTCTTCATTCGCTGGGTCTTACTTCACCACTCAGAAATAATTCTCTAAACTCCTGTGCTTTCTTCCAGTCCTTAATGTGTGCTGGGCTCTCGCTGGTTTCCAAGAGTGCATCTCCCATCAGCTGGGTGCAGAGGTTCTTCCACTCCCTATTGCTTTGGGAAGTTAAGATCCAGACCAAATCTCCTGAGTAATAGTTGCTTTGCAATTATGGCTACTCCCCATTTCTAAGAAAAAGGCATACTTTAAATCATATTTTTTTTCTCTCACAGCCTTAGCATCACTCTGTCAGAGTATGTTTATTGATGAGATTGCTACACTCATGCGATGTTTAGTGCAGATAAACTCCTGGTTATACAGCACGTTGTTCCAGCAGTAGCTGTGGGCAGGCCTATCTTTGAATTAACCTGTAAAATTAAAAGTCATGTTTTCAAAATGTCAGTTCTGATACTCAGCTCATGTAAATCAGCCATGGTCCCCTGAAGTCAGTAACACTGAGGGGTGGGGGTGTACGTGGCAATCTCTTGCTGTTCCAAGCCCTTAAAAATGCTATTAAAGTGCCAGCTGAAGCAAATGCCGTGATAAAGTTGCCCATACAAGGAGTCATTAAGTGGTATCTGTAGCCTCTCATCTCTGAGCTCGCACTGTAAGCTTCTCCCTACCCAGGGGTGTAGCTCCCTGTGGCCGAGTCCCGCTGGCTCAGCTCACCGAGAAAGCATGAAAGGCAGAGTCTGCGGGACAACAGCAGGCAGGGCCATCAGACTAGTTGGGGGCTACTGAGGAATGTCGCTGGGTTGAGTCATCCCTAAGGACAAAGCTGGTGGAAGAGGGGAAACCAGCAACAGTGGGATCTACTCCCCAGAAACCCAACTCTTCCTGCCTGACTGATGCCTGCCTGGCCAGCCGAGGCACCTCACGTAGCACGTAGGGGTGGAGAGCATCCTTGTCCTTAGCTCAATTGCTCATTAAATCCTAGCTATCTTCTCTGTGTGCGAGCCAACAAGTAACTGCTGTACGCACATTAAGGTGTGCACATCCTCCACGTAAGGCCTCTGCGCCTAGCCAGCGAGACCTAAAAAACCCTGATATCCCTCCACCCCACCAAAAGGAGCAAGAACATATCTGAATATAGCTAGTTATAGATAGCTGAATATCAATCCTATTAATATTTTTATGTTGTAGATATTTATCTTACTATAGCTTAAATAAAACACATTTGCATACAATATATGCTCTTAGATCATATATACACTCTCCCACCTTTCAGATACAAGAAAGGGACATTTATTTTTCCTGGTCTACCTTCAGATTTGCCAACAGACTTGCTTTCATGAATGCATTTAGAAAATTAGCAGATACAACTATTGGGAAAGGTGTTTCCACCTTTTCTTTTATCTTTTCTTAATTCCTCTGAACTTCCCATGATTTGACTCCAGCAATGTAACACAGGACTCAAGAGCTGCACAACTGTTCAGGTGCCACCACGCCAAAAGCCTCACAGACATTTCTTGTCCTCCAAACACAACTAGAATTCACTACCTCTGTACAGGAAATCTGGGGTGAGTTCATTAGCCATGCTGAACAACAGGGGATTTTGTTAGGAGAAGGTACCGGACAAACACAAAGCAGAAAGAGCCAAATGCTCCGACAAAAGCACTTCAGTCTTTCTGAGAAGAATGCACTGAATTCATTCTACACCTCAGATCATCGAGGCATATTTGTCCGTTGAAGCTAGTTTACAAGTCATTGGCTGGTGGTGAATTTGTAACTTTAATTCACATTCTATACAAAAAAACAGGCTGTGTAAAGAGACAAATAACACAAGCAAATACCTTGGAGTTTGTCCTGTTGTTTGATTGTTTTCGGCTATCTCTGGCTTCCAATCGCAAGAGTAATTTCTGGTGGTAAAGCTCTAAATCTTGGCGCAGTTTGTTTAAAGTGTCCTCCAGTGAAACTGTAGCTTTCTTTGTCTCAAAGTATTTCTTTTTCCAGTCCTCACGAACTACACAGAAAAACAGTAATACAGCTTGATCTTGTCCGCCTTATCGGAAGGTCTGTTGAAGACAGTAATGACCAGCTGATCTCACCACATTCAGCTGGCCAACGCACACATTAAACATGGCAGTAGGTCGTCTTACAAAGGCAGTTAGTGACAATCTTCATTAAAATGATACTCACTGTAAATGCAACTGAATTTTCACACAATCATCTCCAGCAAAAGGCTGTCTGCCCACTGAGATAAAACACAAGGTGCAAACCAAATTTTTTTCAGCCTGGCTGTTCTGCAGGTTTCAGCTGCACAGTAAGTGCTCCAGACCCGTGAAGACTGGCATGTCCACCACAGCCTGCAGTCCACAGTTTGACTGTAGCAGAATATTTAGCACTGTAGCTTGTGCTGGTTTTAGTCAGGACAGAGTTAATTTTCTTCACAGTAGCAGGTATGAGGCTGTTTTGGATTTGCCCTGAGAAGAGTTATTTGATATAACTCATTTGATATGATGTTATTTTAGCTGGTGCTGGGGAGTGCTTGCACCAATTCAAGGTCTTTCCCATCTTCTGACACTCCCTGCGTTCCCAACTTTCTCACTACAAGCAGTGTCGGCAGGGAAACAGTTCAGACAACTAACCCAAACTAAATGAAGGAGTGTTTCCATTCCACAGCACATCATGCTCAGTACATACGCAGGGAGTGGGCCGGGGGCCATAGCTCACTTGTTTGTTAGCTCGCTTGCTCGTTTGGCTCATTAGTTCATTAGATTGTTTTATTGGTTAGTGTGTTGGTGGGTGGGTTGGCTTTCCCAGCTGTGCTGTCACTCCTGGGGCTCTCTTGGACTCTGGCTCTGACTCTCACTACTCAGGACCTGTCTGTGTATCAGTTGGCAGGCGGTAGGCAACTGTATCATGTGTTTTATTTCCTATTATTTTAATTACTTAATATTAGTAGTATTTTTAGTATCACTAGGATATTAATTTGTATTCAACTATTAAATTTTCCTTGTTTCAATCCCTTGTCTTTTCTTCCGATTCTCCTCCTCCACTGGAGGGGGGATGGGGAGGGAAGCGAGCAGCTGCATGGTACTTTGTGGCTGGCAGGGATTATACCACAACAAACTTTATGCAAAGTTTGAGCTCTTCAGGGCCAGAGATACTGAACAGCTTACTTTTATACAGAATTCCCAAGATATGTGACACAGTTATTTACCTCTGCACTTAACTATGATTCCTCTTGTGTTGTTAACACGTTATCAACAGCCGGCGCATAAACCTCGCCGTACCTAGTGTGGTAGCCTTATGGCCACAAACATCCACTAGTCTGCCGTGTCTCTTAAATGATTCCTTCTTTCAAGGCACATTGTAGGAAATCAGGACAACTGCTTCTCAGAAACTAAGCAAAAAGAACCCAGCTGTTGGAGGACTACACAGTGTCTAGCTGAGAGTGACTGTCAGCATGGCAGTCTTAGGAGGATATTAACTATAGACGAGACCATTGTTCCTACGGAATATGCTCTTCCCTTCCTACCTTCTGAAGGAACATGTTTGCAAATGCACGTACTTATGAAACCCTAAAGGTCTGATAAAAATAATTGAGAGGTAGAGACACTTCTTTAAAGAACTTGCAGAAGCTGTTTGAATCCTTGTGAAATAGCCTTTATTTTACCTAACTGGATAATGTCATTTAAAACAATGCAGGAGCCATTTAGGGCTTATCTCAGCAGGGTCAATTATCTTGCCTTGCAGCTCCGTGCTACTACAGACTCACTGCTTCACGTATCGAGTTTGTTGGTTTTTTTAAATACAGCTTCACCATGCTGCAGAGTGCAGTGTAGCCATGCCTTTAGAAAATAACTGAAAGAATTGGCTTGTCTTCTCCTTTCAACAGCACTATTAATAATAGTTGAGACTCCTAGTGATTTAACCATATGTAAGTACAAAGAGAATGCTCTCGAAACAACAAAGTGATTAAACCTCATCTCTGTGTAACTGGAATGTGACTTAGGGAGGATAATTTAAGGATAAAACTGAACATAATTTGACAAAGAATATTTGGGTGGGATTTCAATGAGATTTTTTCTCTGGTAAAAAACAAGGTTTGTCAAGCTTGTCATGAGAGGCTTGTAACTTCCGTGCCATAAGCTGAACAGCATTAGACAGGAGGAACAAAAAGTGTTAGGCTAGCAATTGGACTAGAAGCCCAACACCATAAAAACCTCTGTAAGCACCAGCTAAAGGCAGGTTTAGAAGACGTCAGCCACCCGGACGTCCATCAGCCTGCGGAGCAGCCTGCACTAGATCTCTGGGCACTGCGCGTACATGGGGCACAACTTGAATGGTTTATAAAAGCCATGTACTTGTAGATTTATAAGACTGTGACAAAAAAGGAAGGAAACATCACAACCTTGCACCTTTTTAGCATGCTGTTACACAAATGAGCCTTCCCAGAGCTATTGGTAGCAAACCACTCTCTGTAATTAAGCTCACTGACAAGGAGACAAACGTTTTCACATTGGTTTCAATCATTCCAAATTCCAAAATAAATTAGAAGTGTACCGTGGTATCTCCTTGACTTGGCTTGTTCCAGTAGCCCTTTAGCTTTTTTGATCAGTTCTTCTCTAGTTTTTTCCATGTGCCTTCTGTCTGTCTTCATTTGTTGCAACTGGTCTACCATCCTGTTTTCTAAAGATATTGTAATTATATTTAGCAAGCATCTGGATACTGTGAGTAGGAAGAATCAATCAAGATTTTGTGGTGCACCCATCATATATCATGCCAAAAGCTCTGTCAGAACAGGCAACAGAAATTCCTTAATTTTAATAAACTATCTCTAACTTTTCTAAATGGCTGGTGCATTAGAAAAGAAGTGAGAAATCCAGCACGCATCCAGGTGTCCACACACACACACACAAACAAGTAAACACCCTCTTATACGCCTAGAGACCGTGTCACTAGAAGTGTATACTCAAGATACATATAAACTGCTGTATCGGGTTTGCATGGCAAGGTTTTGTTAGTGGGTGGCTTCTGTGCGAAACGCTAGAAGCTTCCCCTATGTCCAATAGAGCCAATGCAGCCGGCTCCACGACGGACCCGCTGCTGGCCAAGGCCGAGCCCATCAGCGAAGGTGGTAGTGCCCCCGGGATAACCTGTTTAAGGAGGAAGGGGCGTGGGCAACCACCCTCTGCAACTGCAGCCAGACTGGAGTGAGAGGATGCGAGAGAAGCAGCTCCGCAGACACCCAGGTCAGTGAAGGAGAAGAGAGGCGCTGGAGCAGAGATTCCCCAGCAGCCCACCACAGCGGAGGATCCTCAGCAATACTACCACTGGTTTTCTTTGCTACATTCTCACTTTAGTCAGCAGTATTTCATCCAACATCCCTCCTTTTCTCCTTCCATCCCCAAATCCACAAGCTGAGTTTTCTAGCACTGAAAATCTGCTGCACTCTATGAACAGCTCATGCAAATTATAAATGCCTGGAATTTTCCAACCACAAATTAAAATCTGTAACACTACTGCGATTGAATATATGTACAAGTTCTTCCATAGTTAGGTATTTCTCTCTTCAATAACTAATCCCTCTTGACTAAATGTTCACTTCCCTGTGATTTCTTAGTATCATATACTCACTTGCTGCCTGAATTGAAGGTACTTGAGCTGGATTTACAGAGAGTGCCAGAAAAGGTGCACTAGGAGGCAAAATATCTCTTGGATGATTTTGCTTGTTTTCATCTGCCTATAGAGTCAAAAGACACACCTATAAGTACATAACTCACAATCCTGAATAGTTACCTTAGACTTATGTCTTGAAAGCGGCCTGAGTGACTGGGAAGGCTGAACCTGAATTCTGCATATAAGCTTTTTTATTGTGTTACCAGTACAAATGATTACTGAAGTACAAAGAGTTGGACCTCTGCAAATAAAATCAGAACACTCAACACTCCCGCTGCAGAGAACATACAGAAAAAATGTAGACTACTGCTAATTGTTCTTGTCCACATCCACAACCCTACACGTTACTGACACTTCCATGCAAGATATGCAATAACAGTCCTTAAAACTGCCATCTGGCTCATTGCTTACAAAGTCTAAACTGCCAATTTCTAAACTGAAATTTATAACAGCAGGTTTTCAATTTCCTTACTATTTTCATAAGACTTTACTACACTCACTCACTTCTGCATGAGACCTCACAGGTGACAGTTAACAGGGACAGCTATTATGCTCTAGGATTGCATGTGGGTCCTGAGTCTTCCTAAGTATGTTCTCATTCTGATACTATGAGTACATCATATGTTCTGTTTTAAAGGACTTTATAGTCAGAAGTTTTGCTTGGCTTGAGAGAAGACAAGTTTATCCCATAGGAAATACGAAATTATAAAAATGTCACCAATAAAAATAATGTTACTGTCAAGAAACTGTAAAAAAATCAGCTAATGTTAATAAGACAGAGATAGTTATTGTATAAGTAGTTCCTGTTACATTATGACCAGAGGTATAACTTCTGATGATTTCATTTTCTAGAACTATAGCTGATTTTTCAGAGTAGCAGTGTATGAATTAACTTCTCTCAATTACTTCCAAACCTACATTTGAGTATTTCATATTTCCAACGAGTTACCTGTCTTATAGAATGAGACTACTACTAGGTGGAGGAATATGTTTATTGCTACGTTACCTTGAAAAACACACCTGATTATCCAGTTTTTCACCAGCATCAGCTACAGACTTGTTAGTTCTGTATTGCTGCAAGCTAAAGATAAAATCAAAGCGGCAAGTGAAAATTCATGTAATGAAATGGGGGGGTTTATGCATTTTTTTTTTATTCATTTGTCTGTAAAATAAGTTTCTAGCTATGAATTAATATTATCCATTATTTTAGCAGAATCATTATTTACTAACCTTTGTTTTTTGCGTAAGTATTCTGTGGTTTGGTCTTCCATTGTTTTAAGAATTCCAGTATCTTGTGTTCTGTCTCTGCTTAGGTTGGCGTCTTTTTGGTGGTCATTATTTTCCGTGCTTGTTGGTTCTGTGACAGGATAGTGATGATCAAAATATATATAGATTATACACACAAAATTCAAGCTGTTTTGACTGTCAGTGCCTGGACAAGAAATTTCAACCTGCCCTAGAAATTCAGTGAATCAATCCAATAAGTAAATGTTATCTCTGGGGTTTGGAAATGTGTGTGAATAACAGAGGAAAGAAATAAAGGGAACAAAGGGTGGTTTTGTTTTGAGAATTTGTATCTAACTAGTTCTGATAACTTGTACAAGAAACAATATCACAGATAAGGAAAGCATGCAATTATTTCACCTTCCCTAAACTGATTCTGTATCTAACAGTTTCTGCCTTTCAGAGGCTGAAGATCCCCTACAAACTGGAGCCAGCAAAGAAAGGGAGAACAAAATGTTTTGCATTTAAATGTTAATGAATAGATGTTACCTGCTTTAAAATATATACAATAAATATTTTAAAAGAAAATTGCTGACGGACTTCACCTTTACGACTCAAAATCCACATCCTTCATCATTCAAAATAAAGTTATGGAGAACTTTTCAGTCATTTATTTACATACACATATTTGTACATTAAGCAGTCTTATACTTAATATCAGTTAAGAGGATGATGGACAAAACTATTTTTTGACAGATCATTACTGGAAACTGAAATTACTGAAGTCATCTATGAAAGCCTTTTCTAATACACTCTCTAGACACATCTCAAAGAATACAATGTCTAAATTTTTGTTTTCTTACTCAAAGTGCTGGATATCCAGAAAATCACTCTAAATGAGTTCTACAAAGTGTCCATACCTATGAAAAATTGAATATTGCCTCCATGAATAATTACTCATAAAAATTTCCAACAGAATAGATGTCACCTTTTTTACACAAATTGTAAAATTCTACTCAAATATTAAGGCTTCTCTTTCAAAAGTATTTCCTCAAAAACAATCTATGTTATAATCTTGATGCTAATATAGCAGTAGTCATTCAAATCTAATTTAAACACATTCTTTTTTGGTAATCGCTGTAAGTTTAGGAATATTAAGAACATTATATAATGTTCAGGGACTTAATGGCCCTCAGTATCCGTAAGACATCCCATTTTAAAGGAAGTCCTAGTTAACAGATCTCTTCCAAACAACATTTTCTAATTTGGCATAGAGCCGTTACCTAGGTTACGTGTGCTTTAAACCCCTTCATACTTTTGTACTAATTTCCCTGTGGTCTGCTCAGAGAATTCTCTCTCCTCTCAGTTTTAGGAATGCCACTGTTCAATAGCACATAGATAAACATTATATGGGAGGGAGGGGAGGAAACACTTCCTCATCAGTAGTAATGTAGTGATGGATAAGGTGACTTATCCTTTCCCTGATATACTGATAACAAGATTTCTTTCATTTAAAACTGCTGTTCAATTATGGGACCATCATCCTCCAGTCTTTACAGCAGCTGCTTAGTAATTTCTTTTTCTCATACAAATAAGATTAGACAAATGCATCAACCAAGTAAAGTCTTTTCCTGTATCAGTATGGTGATAAATGTAGTGAAATACACATTCAGAGTAAAAACTGCAGCCCTTTGAAAGCTATTACTATTATTTAAACAATTAGAATACTGTTTTAATAGCAATATTCCAACTCATGCTTCAACTACAGTTCTCTTAGGACACAGCTTTACTGTGCCAACTTTCTAAAAAACATGCTTTAGCAAAAAGATGACAATGAACAGTGGTACCCTTTTGATATTTAATGTGATTTGGGCGTGTTTGACTCTGCTGGCCTTGTTCACCACTGCGGTTGACAGGAAGAGTAGGCGCAGTTCCTTTGGCTTTGTCGTTCCACTCAGGAGTGTTACGGTCTTCTTGATCCTGGCTGTGACGATTTTTCTCCCAGCCTGTAGGATTTGAATGACCTGGTGTGAAGAGAGATCCATTCTGATCTGCAAAATAATTGATATTAGAAAACAGAAATGTTATTTTATTGTAAATACGAATAAAAATATTTATTTTTCTCCCCCTTCTTCATCCTCCTTCACTATATTGGTTAAACTTACCTTTCTCTCTGAACTGTGTCTGTTTTTCTTGAATCCCGTTGTTAGGGTTTTCCTTACATTTTCTGTGCAAAACTCCAACAGGTTCTTTCTCACCCCATTCCACCAGACTGTGCATTTCCTGATTTTCCAGCCGGTGACTGCTCTGTATGTTTTCTACAAATTGTTTTCTTTTTTCAGGCTTTTGCTGGGAAAGACTGAGTAATCTGGATCCATAACCAAACCTATTAGCTTCTGCACTAAAGAGATGTTTTTGTTGGGTTGATGATGACACATCTTCAAAGTCTTCCACTCCAGGTAATAAATATAACTCAGGATAAAGTGCCTGAAATATGCAGTATATTCATCAGACAGGACAAAAGAGGAAATGTGCAATGTAAAACTTCCTGAAAATGATGCCTTAAAAGCCATTCAATACATACATAAGGAGGAGCAAATGACTCCAGTTCCAGTTCTGCTTCTTGCTTTGCTTTCACCTGGGAAAATAAAGAATGGAAAAGTAACCAATAAAATACTTTTTTAATCAATAATGTTATATATCACTTAATTTCTAGATTCTATTGTAATTTTTACATGCTACATTTTTTCTTACCAGCACTATCTCCTGTAAAGGCCTGATGGGGAAGAAGGAGCATAGACTACTATTTTATTTTCTGACATAGCACTGAAACTTCGTCTGTTTTTCAAAATCTCAGTCAGACTCACAAGAGTACATAGAGGTACTGAATTTTTTTTTAACCCACTGCACTTTCTCTTATGGTTCAAAGGACCTGATTCAACAGTCACAACAGAAGAAAGACTCAGACTGTCTTTGCCAAAACTTGTTTCAAGCTGAATCTTAATAGAAATGCTGAGTCTCACAGAATTTTCTCTGTTGACCTGATACAATACTGCAAAATGTTTAATGTTTATAGGGGAAAGAAAAAAATCTATTAAGCTCGTATGTCTTCTTGTATTTATGGTTTGTCTTAATATTCTTTGTGTGATACACACTTTCAGATTTCAACAGTCACCCTAAAAACCAAGTCCAAGATAATCAGTGTGTGTTTGAAAGATGTGCTCCGACAGAAAAAAGAAGAAATATGAGTTTACATTTAAATAATGAAATTGAACTAAACATGGGGCCAAATTCCGTCCTCAGTAATGGCCAGGCAATGCCACTGCCTCACTGACAGAGGCGCAGGCTATATGCAAGAAAAGGGGAACAAATGAACACGATTTTGGGTTATGTTCATTTTTGATTTAAAGAACCTCACTTGCAGGTAGGCTACAGCTCTTAGTACTGCTTACATTGTTACTGTTGTGAAACAGAAAACTGGGTGGGGGGAAACTCACTCAACAAATATTTGATCATGGAGATGTAATTCAGTGAGGTTACCATGACCCTTAACAACAAATAAACTAGTTAGTTGGTCTGTTGCTTTACACTTTGTTATAAAGTTAAACATCAAGCAACAGTAAATACCCCAAATTAAAACTGTAATTTGTCACTAAAAATCTTCACTTGTATCTACCAATATCTTTAATTCTCTATTAAAGAAAAATATTTTATTAAACTCCTGACATTCTAAAGGAAGCTGGAAAATTTCTCCATTTATCTGAGAACTATCAGTGGGGAAGAAAATATACTATCTTACTTATTAGGTTTAGATTAGATTAGATATGAGGAAGAAATTCTTCACAGAGAGGGTGGTGAGGCACTGGAACAGGTTGCCCAGAGATGTTGTGGATGCCCCATCCCTGGAAGTCTTCAAGGCCAGGCTGGATGAGGCTTTGAGCAACCTGGTCTAGTGGAAGGTGTCCCTGCTCATGGCAGGGCGGTTGGAACTGGATGGTCTTTAAGGTCCCTTCCAAACCAAACCATTCTACAATTCTATGATTATCCTGCAGTTAAAAATATGTCAGTTCTTTGAAGACACATGCACATTTTCAGAATCAGATTGAGTCACAGGCTTGAAGTACCTCTTCAAATGTTTCCACCTTGTTTTTGCACATTACTTAGTATTTATTCTACTCTTCTGTGTGAGTAACTTTAATGATAACTCAACTACAAATGAAATAAAGAACAGCACCAAATTTCCAGCTTGTAATTAATTTCCAAATCTGTGAGAAACAGAGGTGAAATGAGAAGTGCAAAAAAGGTATTCTGTACTTACATACATAATTTAAGTCTTTGTCATGAATAAACGCTCAGTTGGACTGATTTTCAAGTTTATTTAATCTTTAGCTATAGTTTGTAAGATATAAATATATAGAGAATCAATGTGAGGAACAGTTATGATTCACAGATGTAGGGTTTAGATTACATAAATATCAGGCTGTATTACTGGACTAATCAGTGGAACACAGATGTATATCCAGCAAAATTTTTATTCAGAGACTGATCTTTAAAAGCTTTTGGGCAGGTCACAGCAGGAAAAAAAGAACACTGACTTACTTAGCTTCTGTTGCAAATTCTTCAAGTGCCATATTCCCAACCATATACTGATAATAATGGCCTTAGGGGGATTATTTTTTTTAATGCAACCAGATTTGTCATATTTAATCCACTGACTTACCAAAACTAGCATCTTTTCACTGAATGGCAACTAATTACATCTGATGCTTTAAAGGATTTTTCTAATATACCTGTCCAGCTGCGCCTTTGTACCTGGGGATGTAGATGTGACAAAAGCTTATGCTCAAGCATGTTTAAAAACAAATGCTAACAGTGCTCCTACAGTTACGTCTATTTTCTGTGATATTATCTAATCTGCAGGAACAAAATTTGTGGTTTGCATTATAAAGCAGAAGAGCACAAAATAAAAAAAACTACAAAAACCAAACCAAACAAAACCCCCCCAAAAACCCCAAACAAACAAACAAACAAAAGAACTTACCACTGCTAGTTTTTTCCCAATACATTTTAAAAATTTGAATTTATCTGCAACTTCAACTCCATGCAGGTACTCTCCAAGCTTCTCCCGTAACACACTTAATGTGATGTGAGGAGACACCCTGGAATGTTGTTATTCATTAATACCTCTGTAAGATCAAATAATGATGGCTAGTTAATAGGAGGGGGAAGATAATGCTACATACATGCTGGATTGCATGGACAGAATGGCCAGAAATGAGAACTATGTCTTGGAACTGAAGCTAATTACATACAGGCCAGGGAGTCTTGGTGTGGTAGAGTCAGAACATTGTATCACGTTATAGTAGACTATATTACAAGGGCTGTCTAACTAGGAATATGCATGTTTTAGGAACCCCGTACAAAGGGAGAATACAGAAGTAGCTGAAATTTGAAAACAACAACTTCAGAATGCTCTTGCTCATCTGCAGATGAATAACAAAAACACTGGAAACTAGAGTCATGCATTTCCATACAGGAGACAAAGTTTCATGGGGCTGGTCCAGGACTGTAGGACACACCACTTCAAGCACTAAAGGCTACAGAAGGTTTCATCACTCTCCACTTTAAGTAGCAGGCACATTCCTGTGATTTTGTCTTCTCCAACACAAGTTTACGGTTGGGTGTGTGTATGTGTACATGCAAATGTATTTTAATTCAAAACCAAACACTGCAGTGTGAACATTTCCACCATAGTTTGATGATGAGACAACTGATGCAAATATGAATTGCATCATTTAATGTACTCCTGGAAACCATGCAAATATTAAAGTAATGAGCTCAGTATAAAAACCACCACAGAACAAAAAGCATCCCTGCAGAATAAAACTAAATGTGCAAGAGTCACACAAAAGCTCTGCAGCACAACATAAATCTAATTGCTTAAATGCTACCATATAAAATAAAGGGAAACAATTCAGGGCTGAGACTGTTAATCATCCAGGCTGATTACATGTTAGCATATTAGCTAGTGTGATTTTGGCCCAGGCAGCTATCGCTCCTCAAGCAAAGCACAGACATAGCTTAGGGGATAGCACATGCCATTCTCATTAAACAGCATAGAGCGTACCATCCTTTCAACTTGGTCAGGTCTTCAACATTAACCTGTCAGGGTTTGTTTGCACTCTCAAACAGTCCTATATGCCTTCATTTCAGGCCCTAGGTATGTAAAACCACCCTCAGTTTCATCTTGTAAACACAATACTTCAGTAGGCTACAATGCTTCCCTTGCATTACTGCAAACACCCTGGACATTGAGGACCCTCCTCAAAATGGGCCTTGGAGCAAAGGCATGCAGCAGAGGAGACCCAAGTCTGCAGAGTGGACACATCTAGACCACACTGCTTGGTCCCTGTACATTCAGCTCCTGTTTATTTCTTCCCCAGCCAACATTTTCCTACCCTTGCTCCAGATATTAACCTTAACGTCATTTATTTCAAATGCATAAAGAAATATGTGAAAGATGGATTCATAATTCAGCACACATCCTTCCAAAATCTCACATGAGAACGGAGCTCATCTATAATTCAAGCATCTCTCATAAGCTGTAATTTCTTTAGGCTGATGTCTTGGAGATCTGCCCCTTGAACAGTCTTCTGAAACCCAACAAACACAAGCTCTTTCAAAGGCAGTTCTAAAACCACACATTCTTTGGTGATAACGTCCTTCCAAACCAGCAAAGAAATCTAAATCTAATGCATGTATGAGCAGCAGGGAAAGAATCTAAGTAACTGTGATGTATCATGGGAGAAAATTATTTAGGTATACAGAACCTGAGATACAGAGCAGAAATTTACCTGAAAACTGTTTGCAGTGTAGGTGCTAGGAAACTATAATTAGGTATTTTTGACTTGCTGCTATTGGCTAGCAGAAGACTAGTCACATCTGAGTAATTTGCTTCAGGGTGTTCCTTTAAAAGTAATGCAAACTTTTTGCAGCAATCTCATCTAGAAATAACAAAAGTATGGCTTCTGTGGTGAGGAATGAGGAAGAAATAAAAGATCACAGGGGCTGAGAAATCAACTTGATGGGAACAAGAACTAGGAGCCATAGACACTTACACACTTAATATTTTCCACTGATTTCATGATTAATGGAAGTGGCCTGTACTTCGACACAGGAAGACTTTGTTAGGCTGACTCAGACGGTACTAGGGTTGTCAGGCTGACTGGACAGTGCTATCAACAGCGTCCAAACAGCGTGAGTACCAGCAAGGCTGCTGTTCCTTCTCCCACATCATAAGAGAGAATCATTTTGGTTTGGCTTTTGTTTTAAAGTCAGTGATACACTGAATGGGTGCTAGTTATTGCTAATGCTGATGTACTGCAGCATTGCATAGTACCTATAGAGCAATTAATTAGCAATTATTTAAGACTCCTTAGCAAGCAACAAATACCCAGTGCATATAAATGCACTGAAACCAATGAGAACCCTATTTTAAGTTGATGCCTCAGAACTGAGACTTAGTGAAATAAATTTACACTAGAGAACAGAGGACAGTGACAGATATCACATTAAGTGATTTGAAGTTACTGCTCCAGATGCGTATTTTTCACCTCTGCTAGAGACTAGTACAGTGAACAAAATGGATACACGCACTAAGTTCATCTAGTTTCAAGCAGCATTTCAACAAATGAAGCTGTGAGAATGAATACATTTCTGCCATACATACTCATACCTGACTGCTGTCAAACTTTTCAGCTACACAATTTATGTTGTGATCTTAAAACATAAATTATTCTGCAGCAATTAATCTGCAGTGCTCTGGAAATGCATTTCAATGGTTTACGTCAAGGACCGCAATGGAGCTCAGCCTGGTACAGTCCAAACAGACGTAACACTGTCACCCTCCCAAAATGATTAGAGAACACCTCTTTTCCAACAGATGTAACTGTGCTCTCGAGAGCAACAGCTGGACTAAATGACCGAAGGACAATATGAAGGATCTACCACGCACGTGAAGTCTAAGACTATACTCACCTTATAAATCCAGCTGAGATGAATTTGCTAGTAAGAGATACAGGAATGGTATTCAGCTTGAAGTTCCACACTTCTTCTGGGACATAAAAAACATGGAGCTCCACCAACTAAATAAAGAACAGATGATCGTAACTGTAGGTGTATGATAACCCTCTTCTTACATGCTTTGTTTTGCTTAGGTGGACTTCCAGTTTGTGGAGGCAGGAATGGTTTCCCTGATGTTAGCACATGGACTACGAGAGCAAGGCTCTATCTGACAGCGATTACATAGTGAGAACAGCAATGAGTCGAGTAATTTGTGACTGAATGCCAGCTGACAGCATCAAAATAAGTCACATCAGAACAAGCTCAACAATGGAAATGAAAGAAAGGAGAGCCTGTGCTACTGCTGTATGTCACTGTGACAGCAATGGACAAAGCTTACCAAACCCAGCTGATACTCTGGAGTGTGTCATGGTTACAAGAATATTGCAGCTCAAATCCTACCTTTGTTCATCTCATAAAAACTACAAAACTCTGAAAGCTTGATCCAAACAGCACCACAACTTGACCTTGCCAGCAAAAAAAAAAAATAATCAAAATACTTCTGACTGTTGTTAATAACATTAGCTACCTTAGCAGCACATGAATGCTCCTGGTAATGTCTGCAACAAGAATAACTAAGCACGCTCTGAGCGAGCTTCACTTAGGTTGTGTTCAAACGTGTCACAGCTGTGGGATTCTTAATGTCTTGGTCTTGAGATTTTTAGTGAAAAATCAGATGGTATTGACAAGGATGACACTTCCCTATAACTAGAAGCCATGCAAATAAGCTATATTTAATATTTCTGCAATTGTTGAGCTACTAAATATAAACTACAAGAGACTGCTTTCTATATACATTATGTTAAAAGTATGGGTTTTTTTCCTGCCAGGCCTCCTAGAAATGGTGCAGTGTCACTTATTTTAATATTTTTTAATTTTTATTGGTGAAATCTAAAAATTCTTTATGGAAAAGTACAAAAACTCTCACCTGTGACGTTTGAGGTCTCATTTGACCGAACGACATGTTGGTCCCTGTACTTTATCACAGCCAACGCCAGGTGGGCTTTCTAATTTCCTTTTTGATCAAAACATTCTTCAAGAATGAGTTTCATGATAACCTGTTACAAGAGAAGTTACCCCGTCAATATCCTTTATTTTCATTTACTGCTCTTCTGTCAACGAAAACAGAAAAGTTGTTTCTGTGCTGAAGCAGAAAGCTTCCGGCTAACTGGAGACAAGGACTCAACCACACCTTCTACACAAGTATCACCTGAGCAACTGGGGGAATCGCTAAATCACAGCCCTGCAGTGCCAAAAGACCGGCCCTGGAGTATTTCCTCTGAACGTATTCTCCCCTTCTGTAAAAATACTTTGGCGGTATATGATTTTCTACACAATTGTACTCTCCTCCTAAACACACAGACCTAAATCCTGACAAAATGGGATTCTTGCAGGCTCTGGGTTTATCTCTGATGAAGGGGCAATTATTGCAAACTGCAGCAAGGCCACACGCATGGCATGCTGGGCTGGCCAAATGCAGTATTCCAAGGAAACCTGACTCTGCCAGGAGACCGTGTCAGAAAAATCCATCCCTATGCTACAAACCACGGTTCTGCCCTCACCTTGCTGTGACTTTGCATGGTGCTCTCCCTCCGAAGGCTCTGCAGCACCTCAGGTCACAAGCCTCCCTCAGAAGTTCTGCCTGAGCACCTTCACTGCCCTCCCACCCCTCCTGCTTCTCATCCACCTGTGGAGCGCAGGTGACCTGACCTTCCAGGTGACCTGACCTTCCAGGTGACCT
>NW_010268664.1:0-540 GCF_000690775.1 Eurypyga helias
CAGGTCAGCCAGTCTCAACTCTGTGCCAGTCAGTCTCATCTCTGTGCCTGGCAAGATCATGGAGCAGGTCCTCCTGGAAATGATGCTAAAGCACATGGAAAACAAGGAGGTGATTGGTGACAGCCAGAATGGCTTCAGCAAGGGCTGATTGTGCCTGACTAATATGGTGGCCTTCTAAGATGGGTCATGAACTTGGTGGATAGAGGATGGGCAACTGATGTCATCTACCTGGACATGTGCTGAGTGTTTGACACTGTCCCGCATGACATCCTTGTCTCTTAATTGGAGAGACATGGATGTGATGGATGGACCGCTCAGTGCATAAAGAACTGTCTGGATGTTCACACTCAGAGAGTGGTGGTCAATGGCTCAATGTCTGATTGGAGACCAGTGACAAGTGGTGTTCCTCAGGGGTCTGGATTCTTTGTTAGTGACATGGATGGTGGGATCGAGTGCACACTCAGCAAGTTTGCTGATGACACCAAGCTGTGTGGTGCGGTGACACGCTGGCGGGAAGGGATGCCATCCAGAGGGACCTGG
>NW_010268664.1:700-58056 GCF_000690775.1 Eurypyga helias
GGATGAAAAGCTGGACATGAGCCGGCAGTGGGCGCTGGCAGCCCAGAAAGCCAACCGTATCCTGGGCTGGATCCAGAGAAGTGTGGCCAGCAGGTCGAGGGAGGTGATTCTCCTCCTCTGCTCTTGTGAGATCCCACCTGCAGTGCTGCATCCAGATCTGGAGCCCCCAACACAAGAAGGATATAGACTGGTTGGAGCAAGTCCAGAGGAGGCCACGAAGATGCTCCGAGGGCTGGAGCACCTCTGCTATGGGGACAGGCTGAGAGAGTTGGGCTTGTTCAGTCTGGAGAAGAGAAGGCTCCGGGAAAACTTGATAGTACCTTTCAGTATCTGAAGGGGTACAGGAAAGCTGGGGGGGACTTTTTACAGTGGCTGTAGTGACAGGACAAGGAGTAATGGGTTTAAATTGAAAGTGGGGAGATTTAGATTGGACATCAGGAAGAAATTCTTCAAAGGAGGGTGGTGAGGCACAGGGCCATGTTGCCCAGAGAAGCTGTGCATGCCCATCCTTGATTGTAAAATAGAGTGAATATAACATTTATGTTTATTTGCAAAATAATCTATAGTAAGCGTCTTCTAATATTAATCATCAATATAAATAATTAAACATTATGAACTCAGAAAATAACAGCATTGGAAACCAAGATTCAGCTCTTCAGAACTTATTCATATGTTACTATAATTCTTTAAAATATTAATTAACCTTATGATGGCGATAAGGCCAGCATGTGGAAATGCTGCTATTTCTTTGTGAAGTCACTGGGAATAAACACCATGCTGGGCAGTTGTGACGGGGACAGGAACTTTCCTATTTGTCATAAATCAGACTTCATTGGGTTAAGGGTATTTTTGCAGAGTAAATCCTGTGTCTGTCATTAAAAAAAAATCTCTACTATTACTTCCTTTTCCCACATCAGAAATCAAGCATTATGGGTCATAATTTTGCTTCTTCTCAAGTAATTAGTTATCTTACTTCTATGCTTCTGTAACTTCCTACTATCTAAGAAAAGCATTGCTTTTTTTTTTTTTCCCACCACAGTTTCCCTGTAGCAGATGTATTAGGTCAGGTTTTCTTCAGCTAGGGCTGATGCACTTCAGAGGACTTAGCACATCCAGGGTGTTAGGGAAGTCACAACCTGGGAAAGTCACCTGCTTGATTATGGCATCTGCCTTGCCAGGTGGGTAAAGGCAGTGTTCCCACTGTGGATACTGGGCTTAAGCTAAGCACTTCAGTGCCCATCTGTGTCACTCTATAAACTTCTATGAACACTGCAAGACCTAAACTACATCGGGTTGAAGCCAACGCAAGTTTCAAGGAGAGTATTCCCATTGCTTGTGACATCTGCCTGTGGGCTAGTCAGCCTATGAATATAATTCATATACTTTTTGAAAAAAGAAAAAGAATAAAACAAAACCAACAAACAAACAAAAAAGACGACTGATGGAGTGAAAGGCATTTCCACAAGCTATGTGGTAACTAACAGTTTTACCCGACAAAGCTTTTCTCCAGACAGAACATCATCTACTGAAACAACAGAATCATTAAACTACCCAGTTTGTCATGACATTTTGAGTTATACTTACAGTAGTTCTTTTTCCATCTCCCCTTCACACTCTTTAAATCAACTTAGCAGTGTTTTCTGTCCTAAGCTGTAGAGAGGTCATGAAAGCTGAAGAGGTTATATGTGGTGGAAAGGATCACTTCATGCATTTAAGAGACATGTGTATGATTAGCTAAAAAAATAAATTTTAATTTTTTTACTTAATGGTACATACCTCAGCTCCTCTCTGCTCTAGACTATGACCAGTGTAAATCATGAACACTATTTTTTCTATTTTTGTTTGTTTGTTTTCTTATTTATAATTTCTTTTGCAGTTAGGGACCATAGTGTCTAAGTCTTCTTCAGGCTAGTGAAACAATAAATTGTTAATCTAAGCCAAAGATCCAACAATATGAAAATCATATAGTGAGGAAGGATGAAGAAATACGAAAATGGTACAAGAATATAATTTAAAAATATTTTTACATATAAGCTTGTACATGTTGATGTTATAATAAATAGGAATAGGCCTCAGCAATAACTACAAATTAATTTCAAAGAAATCAAAGAATAAGTAAAATATGTTGGTTTCTCAACCCTTAGAGGAGAAATTGCTGAAAAGATAGAATATATATACAAAGATAGAATGAACTGAAATGACATGCATAAAAAAATTAATTCAGCTACTTTTTTCATCAATGTTTTCCCTTTCAGTTTTTGCTTATATTCCTATTTGTTTTCACTGTGATATTCGTTCTTGTATTAGTGGAAAATATTACCAGCTGCCTACCAACAAAATTACTAAGATCATTAACTTCTGAACCTATTCTTTTGTGCCCACATAGAAATAGGGTGGATAAACTTACATACTATCCCTGTAACTGTAGATGGCTTGAATGAATTCTAACTACTTTCTAAGTAGAAATGAAAAAAAAAAATCTACATTTGTTAGTTATTACTGCTTGGTTTTCTCAAATACTTTCTATTAATAAGAATAAGCTACTGGTGACTGAGATGATGAAAAATACTAGGGTTGGCAAGTCTTCATACATAAATCTTTATTTGTGCTTTTGGTGTCATTTAAAGTAAATGTACACTGGTTTTAACATTAAATTTTACTAATTTAAAACAGTATAAACCACTGCATATTAAAATCTGTTACCTAAGGAAATTCAGTGATGAGGTATAGCATTCAAAAAGCTAATTTCTTGTCTTACCAGCTTTACCATTCCATGCCTGACCAAAAGAAGCTATTAGATGAATATAAAAAAAAAAAAAAACCAACGAAAAACCCACCATAAAAATAAAGAAAGGTAATCACAGAAGTCACAAAAGGAAAGCAAACTATTTCAAATGCAGCTTTCCTCTTGTTAACCTTTATTTACCTCTAGTTGTGGTTAAGGGAGAGTTTGCTTGTATTAATAGTACTATACCTGTTCACAAAGCTAACGTCTCCATGGAAATTAGCAATGGCAATGAAGTGTTGATTTGTCATACTTAACCCAGGAAAACCAGAGAGAACAAAGCACAGTGCAGAAGCTCTCTACTCTGCTTTCTCCTCTTGAGCCATATGAAAATTTTTTCTTGTGCCCATAAAAGGCAGAACATGCTCCAAATGTGGAGTCCTCTGGCAGAAGCTGTTTTATGCAAAATGTAGGTCACCATATATACACTGGGGTAGAAGATAATTGTGGGGAATTGCAGCAGGATTGAACTTTGTTGAAAGCTCCTACACATTCAGAATGTAAAACTGAAGCCAAAGCCTATAAACTGTTGGACATTTTGTGCAGATTAACCATCATTCTGTTTATGCTAGCTGTAATTATACCACATTGCAAGGCATCATCTCAAAAGCAGACTTTATAATAACTAAACATTACTTTCTAGGAGTTTTGCAAAGCTATGATAATTGTGGGGTAGTTCTAATTCCATAGGATATTGAAGAAATATTGAGAGTATCTGCATATGTTATTTATCATTAGTTTCCTGCAGAGTTGTTTTCATATTACTCTCTTATAGTGCAATAAGCAAAATTACTTCATCCCTGAAATAGCTCTATTATGGAATTTTAAGTGAAAAATATCTTTCTATTTCTCAGTCCAATGTTAAAAAATTTCCTATTAGAGCCAACCTTTAGTTAGCACAAAACTCAGCAAACTAAACCTTTCTTTCCTTAAGTGCTTTTTTTATCTAAAGACTAAAAAATGTCTTTTTAGCTGGCACCATTGCCTTTGGGGAGTGTTTTACAGTACATTTTTGCAAATGCCTATTTCAGGTTTATTGGCCTCACAGCAGAGATTATAGAAGACCACACAATTGGAATGATCATTTTTCTTTGCATTAGCAGAACACATTTAGAATGGCAGCAGCTAACCTTAGGGGGAACCTGGACTAATAAATGATGCTGCATGGAAAATGCTTCAACATTTAAAAGTGAGTATTGAGGGGAATCTTCAGAAGTCCAAAAGTCACAATGAAAGCCAATCAAATTGTGTTCCTAATTCCCCATGTTTTGTTTTTGTTCTAATTAGGCCCATATCTCCCAGTTTTCAATCACTTATAAGCATGTTGTTAAGGAGAAAAAGAAATCTTGTTCTAATAGCTCATGGGTAGAAAATTCTTCATTTAACTACAGCCGGACAAACACTTCTGCATGAGAGCGAATTTCCTTGCCATAGCAGGCTGGCATGTCATAGTGTTTGGAAAAAATGTACGTTTAAGTAAAGGATACATCCATAACAATAAGGATTATAGAATCCTACAAACTCCTTCAGCATTTAAGAGAAGCTCATTGCTTTCTCTTGAACTGACAAGTATTTATGAAGTGATTTGATTGATTTTTCTTTATTCTATGAAAGAAATATATGAACAACAGCTATTCTTTGGATTTGAAAGCTCATCTCTTTTGGATGCTCATTTCATAATCACATCATAAAGAATAAATGATCTAGAGTTAGAAAAACTATTATGTCATCTCTTTAATCCTTTTTCAAAGTTAGCATATGATACAGTTCTCCCACAGAGACTAGCACAGACAACTGTCTTCTGCAGAAATTACATGAAAATGTAGGAACATGGGTCAATCTCATCCATATTCATGGCCTTCCTTGGCACATCTTACACAAGGAACGAATTTGGAGACATAAACAGTAGTTAAAAATAAATGCTTAAAAGCTAGACCCATATATTGTTTTCATTACATGTCTGAATAATATAAAAATGGGGAATGAAAATGCAAAACATATTGCCATGATCTGTAAGTAGCACTGTTTATTAATACCATAGTTAAAACAGTTTTCAAATAAACTGTCTGCCAGCCAAAGATATCCTCTGTGAAAGTGCAAAAAACACATGCCATATTTTAGGTAAACAAAAAAAATTACTTTATGGATGTGTTCTGCATGGTATCACACAAGAACAATTAATGAAAATCAAAAGCTAAAGAAGTGAAATCACTGTAGCGTATGAGTTTGTCTATGGAAGACTTAGACAAAAAAAAAGTAAAATTAACTTTGGAAACCAAAGACAATCAACCCAATGGTCAACACCACAAAGGCTGGATAATTTCTAGACTCTGTAAATCTTCATATTGCATGAAGACTCAGAACAGCTACTGAAAATCTTAGGTATTTGCTGAATTATACCAGTGTTCAGAATAAACTTATATAAGAATATACACATCTCTTTCACAAGTAGATCACAAACATTTCCACTGCATTCATCTAAAAGTAATCTATAGTGTCTGACCCATATCACTATCTTGTGCAAGTTAGTTTGAAGATTTGGGATAAAGAAATCATATTCCACACTAAATAGTGTATGCAGTAGTTCTTCCATCCACTTCACACTATATTAATTCATTTTGTTTAGAAGTAATTTAGAATTTCTAATTTCAAATTTGTAATTTTGAAGTAATTTGGGCAGTGTGCGCTGACAGCCCAGAAAGTCAACCATATCCTGGGCTGTATCAGGAGAAGTGTGGCCAGGAAATTGATGGAAGGGATTATCCCCCTCTACTCTGCTCTCGTAAGATCTCACCTGGAGTACTGTGTCCAGCTATGGAGCCCTCCACATCAGAAGGATATAGACTGGTTGGAGCGAGTCCAGAGGAGGCCACGAAGATGCTCAGAGGGCTGGAACACCTCTGCTATGGGGACAGACTGAGAGAGCTGGGCTTGTTCAGCCTGGAGAAGAGAAGGCTACAGGGAGACCTTATACCACCTTCGAGTACCTGAAGGGGCTACAAGGAAGCTGAGGAGATCTCTTTTCTCAAGGACTGTAGTGAAAGGACAAGGGGTAATGGGTGTAATTTGAAAGCAGGGAGATTTAGATTAGATATCAGGAAGAAGTTCTTCACAGAGAGGGTGGTGAGGAACTGGGACAGGTTGCCCAGAGAAGCTTTGGATGCCCCATCCCTGGAAGTGTTCAAGGCCAGGCTGGATGAGGCTTTGAGCAACTTGGTCTAGTGGAAGTTGTCCCTGCCCATGGCAGCGGGGTTGGAACTAGATGATCTTTAAGGTCCCTTCTAACCCAAACCATTCTGTGATTCTATGAATTTCATGCTGGTGCCAATTCGATTACACCGAACTCTCAAAATTCCTCATAAACCAGGACAGATCATCTTCACAGGAGAAAAGATACTGCAGTTTTTATGTCAAATTGTTCCTTGCTCTCTGTTGAGACTAGGAAGATGATACTAGCTTGTACTTTCCTTTAGCTTGCACTTACTACCTTTTCAGGATTAGGAAACGTGATATGATGCTCATATAGTCTGGATAGCTTCGAGTATTGTTGGAGATATAGATTAATATATAAAAACAGAAACCTATGAATTTAACATCAGTAACATTATCAATTCTCTTAGCCATAAGAATTTCAGAAACATTTTAAAAACACAGGGCATGATTCTTGTAAACATAAAAAAAAAAAACCTTTTGTATATTTTGTAAAGCAAAAGGAACTGTGTGTGAGTTTACGATGATATAACGACTAGATTTCTGATTTGGAAACTTCAGAATTTGTTTTTTCTTTAAAATACTAATGTCATGCAATATGCATCCAGGCCATATATTGGTATTTGATTATAGCTGGAAAAAAATGCTCATAGAAAAAAAAAATTCTCAAGACATGATGAAAATTGAAATGAAAAATTATTTGTCTTGTGATGCTCGTCATGACCTAAAATATGGCATAACACAAATTATTATGACACAGTAAGATTTAATTGTCTGTTTCATATAATCAGCAGCAGTTGAAGACATAAAAGAGAGTTTACAAACTTCTTTGATTTGATGTATGGTTAGGTCTGATCAACTTCAATTTATCAGAAAGATATGGTCAGATGAGATCCCTTAACTTTGGGACCAATGAGTTGTTAATGATTGTGAAAAACTGAAGAGAAAATTATATTACATTTCCTCATCTGGACTTTCTTTTTACTTGAAAAACTTGATTCACTGAACAAATGCATATGAAATTATTTTTGTTCCAAATTACATAGAGCCAATAAGCTTTCTGTTTATAAACTTCACAAGTCATGATAAAACTTTCCATATTTCTCAAACAAACAGTAAATATCTTTAGCATTGTTTTCCCTAACACAGTTAAGAAAAATTCTGGAACCCTTGTCTTAAATCCAGGAATTAGAGCCTGATCTTTTTCCCCATGCAAAATATTAACCTTTGCCAAGTACATAAGATAATAATTAAAACCAGGTCTAAATCCTTTATCAATCAAAATTTCAAAGATGTTGCAGCAGACAGATGCTATTTCAAGCTAAGATGAAAGCTTCACATTATCATGATCACAATCCATGCAGTATATGGCTTTATAACCATATTTAAACGGAGGGAAGATTTTAAAATTGTGGCTTTGTTTGAAAAAGGAGAACTAGCTCCCTGCTTGCAATTAGTAGGTGAAAAGCCAGGAGAAGAATTTCACTGATACATACTTTGAAAAGGTACCTTACATATGTAGCTGATAGGCTGAAAATGAATCAAAGCGTCTCCAGAGAATGAACAGTGGTTCTACTTGAAAAATGATCGTGATACCTCAGGGGAATGAATCTCTTCCAGGCACTGTTTCAAACTAGGCTGGCCAATAGGCAACAGAAGCCAGAAATACAGGGGGGGTGGTGTGTGTGTGGATTTTTGTTTTCTTTTTTTTACCATGGGCTGTATGACCTTCTAATCTAAACCACAAATAAGGAGAAGATGAAGAGTGCCCTTCAACTCCAGAAAGCAGTATAAACAAACTGTTGTGAATGTAGCTCAAGAGGTTATTTTATGTTTTTTGAAGTGAATAAATACATATTTTTATTCTTATAAATGATGTATCTAAATACTAATACTATAGTAAAAGTCACTTCATGACATGGTCATTTAGTTATTGGCTCCTCTAACTACTTGACTTAAACTGGGGTTCTTATTGCTCTTCAGTTTCTCTGGTGATTTATTGCACACAACACACAGTTTAAATAAAATAGACATGTAGAACAAGATTTCAAAATGGTATCGCAGATTTGTTAAACCGGCATTACTATTTACCATTCAAATGCAAAGACAGGAGTCAAAGTTTTAAGTCATTCATTTTCTTAAAAAACTGTGTGGTTTATTTCAAATTATGACATAGCAAAGACATTGTCTAGGTTTTCTAAAAAAGCCTTGAGCAATGTTTAAAAGTGTTGTTCTAAATTATCATCTCCTGATGATACCATGAACAAACCATTATATGTTGTCTCATCTCTTTGCTAATGTCTATGGTGACGATTGATGATTAAGTAGTTTAGTTTTTTTAAACTTAAATTAAAAAAAAAACCAAACCAAATTTTAATTCCAGAAGGAATTTATATAAACATAATCACTACACATGGTTGTTTCTTATTATTTGACCCTAATCACTAGTGTTCTGTAGGAAGTAGGAACTTTTTTAACATTTACATTCCTAGAACTTTCTTCTTTACCTAAAGGTGATAACAATTTGCCTCAATATCAAAGCTGCTATATACAGGTTGACATTATTCAGTACTTAGATGAGGTAACCCATTTATCACATTGTTGAGCTCTTCAGTCAGTCTACAACTGATCACATTTCTTTGGCTTGCTTTTCCCAGGAAAATTACTCTAGATATATATCTTTCATGGGAGATGTTAGCCAAAAGTACTGCTTTCTTTCAGCCTTGCCCTGAAAGTCTTTCTTTGCAAATAAGAAATATGAAACACATTGTTTATATTTCACCAAGCCTAAATCACCACAAGGAGGAAAGAAGGAGCAACTCGAACATTCATTAGAAAGTTAAATTAGGAAAAGGCAAACCTACTAGGAGGGAAGGTCTAGTAAGATATTTTATGATAATAAATAAGAAACTAGTCTCTCATCAAAGGCAATCCTTTGTCCTTGCCAATGTAACAAAGCATAAGAATAGTATAGCTGGCACTTCAAAACTCATAAAATCTTGGGGCCGCTGAATTAAAGCTTTCTAATCCTCTCCATAGCTGCTGTCTACTTGCCCATGAACCTGTTATTGAAAGGAGATCCAGAGGGACCACCCATCCAGACCCTGTATCACCAACCAGGGAAGTGCCAAATTTAATCCTTAGGGAAGCTTTTTACCCCCACTGCATATCCAACACTTCCATCAAGCTCCAGGGTTGAGTGACAAGAGATTTAATGTTTTGTAATGAGAGGCTAATTTTTCAGGAATTATACTTGGGGGCAAGGGGGTCTCTGTAGCAAAGCTGTGTCAATGAAAATGCCACAATGGTGATATCACATCCAGGTTGCTAAGATTACCACCTACTGATGTCCCAAAGGTGGAGACTAAAGAATGAACTTCATAGATTTAGCTATGAGTTCATGTTACAGAATGCAACCATATGTTGGCACTTAGGTAGTAGAAGCAACACTGCCTGCAATGGAAGGAACTGATAAGACAAAGAAGGGGAGAGAGATACAGTCATGAACAGATATAAGAATATCACTATTACAATTACATGAAAATCATCAGCTGTGGATGAACAAATTTCTTGGATTTTTCAGAGAAAAATAACTGAAATACATTGAAACGTGCCCTACCAGTTATTCTAAAGTATTAATAATTTATTATTCTGTAACATAGTTTAATATGGGTAAACAGAGGCTAGAAAATAAATGGTAATTACCTTTAATTGTTTTTAGCATTAAATTTGTTTGCTTAGATGAAACTGGTGGAAAATTATTTATGATTAAATTGTGTTGATGGCAAGATAAATGCATGAGTGCTCTGATTGCCTCAGGGTGGGAAGAATGTCTCTATTCTCACACACAAAAGTACTTGACCCAGGGAACACATTCAAAAATTGGGGTCAAATGTGCACCAGCTGAGTTAATTTATAAAGGCCTCATTTGTCAGGAGGGGGAAAAAAAAAAAAAAGGCAAGAAAATGATGTGAAAAAAAAAATACCCCAAACTGATGAAATCCTAGATTTTTACAATAGCTTCAGGTGTAAACAACAGCTGCGAAAGCGAGATGCTGCACTATGTCTAAGTAACACAACTTGAACAGGGATAATAAAAATGAACTTTAAATCTCTTTCAGTTCAGTTGAATACTACAGTGTGAAATTCGTTACTGAAAACAATTCATAGAATCACAGAACGGTTTGGGTTGGAAGGGACTTAAAGTTCACCTAGTTCCAACCCCCTGCCATGGGCAGGGACACCTTCCACTAGACCAGGTTGCTCAAAGCCTCATCCAGCCTGGCCTTGAACACTTCCAGGGATGGGACATCCACCACTTCACTGTTCCAGTGCCTCACTACCCTCTAGGTGAAGAATTTCTTCAATAACAAGCTATAGTTTCAGTCAACTGTCCCCTAAGTTTTCTATGGAGCGTTTATTCAGTGCTTAGGTTTAGAACAGAGATCTAAAAAAGGTTGATAAAGGTTAATTAATAGAATGATGTTCGCAATAGGGCAAATACATGTAATAAAAATAAAGAATGAATTTATAAGGTATCTTTCAAAGAAAGAAAAATCAGAGCAACAGAAATGGTTACTGAATACTGAAAAGAAAGAGGGAATCAATAGTCACAGTGGCTCTTTTTCTGTCCTGTGAAGTTAGTCAGTCCTTATTTAAATGGAAGTAATGATGATCATTACTTTATCTTTATTATATAGATTGAAATATCCATTATGAATCATATTTTTACATTTACATGTGTGCTTTAAGACATGATAGGATGCTTCATGCAGGGGACTGAGATTTTCTTTTTATACTTTATCACACTTTTTTTTTGAATTTTTATTTTCCCTTCTAGGCATGATGATGGACCGGCTAAAAGACCCCATGCAGCTGACATTCATGGCATGTGAGTTCATAACCTGAAATAATGGTTTAAGGGAATAATCCTTTTCCAAAATTACATGGATGCTGAGAATGCAACATCTTCTAGTGACCACTGCATACTTTGGTAGTGGGAGCTGTGTTAAATATTTATCTAAGTTCTTTGTGGAACTACCTTGCAACTTTTTCACATGGATGTAACTGAGCCTGCCCAGGCACAAAAACCTACATATTCTTTCCACATACCATGCTACCTACAATGAAGGAAATTTTAATTAAAACAAGACAAATATCCTTATTGTTCCTAAACAATGTGATACAGTCTCACAAGCATTAATAGATGTGAGTCTTTTCTTGAGGAAACAGAATCTGATTATTTTTCTTCTCTATTTTCCTACCTAGTATATAATCCAGATGAGGAGGAAGATCCTAATATATGCCACTGAGAAGCATGAAATCAATGCATCTAGCACATCCGAGGTAGCTTCAGTCTACCAAATTCAGGTGAAAAATCTCATTCAGCAGTATAAGGTTCAGAACACAAGTAAATTCATGCAGCTGATTTATGATTTGGTTCAGGCCATGTTGTAAGCTGCATTTTTACAGCAAAACTACAGCAGTTACCAGCAAGTTACAGCTAGATTCTGATTATGCTGAAAACAACTATATATGTTTAAATCATACATCTAAGTAATAGTATGGCTATACGCTATTACTTTCAATTCAAATATGTTTTTCTCATTTCTTAACCCTAAAGAAATATTTTTTTTTCCCTGTTGGTGGGTGAAAATAATAATGAAACTGAAACACACACACACAAAAAAAGTATTTCAGATTAGATGTGGATAGTGTTGCTTTCAGACTGAAATAATTAAAGTATAATCAAGAGGGCTTGATTTTGTGAAGACAATCATACTATAACTCATGTCTGCTCCAAATTTAACACAGTTCTCTCCTTTCTCAAGATATTTATGATTTACAGTGCAAAGTAACTCCCTTTAGATTAGTGTTCTTCCACATCCATCAAACTTGAGAGGCTAAAATTGATGCATGATCTCCAGACCAAATACTTTCTAACAAATAGGATAAGGAAAAAAGAGGAAAGGAACTATCATCACTGTCATTGTACGAGCAATTAACCCTACAGTCTAGACAGCAGAGGTGGATGATACTGACCTTCATCAAGCTACCGAATTATATCAGTGCTAGCATTCTGATCAACAAAGATTAAACATCAACAGCAAAAATATTAAGTTTTGGGAGAGTGAAAATAACACATGTATTATGACAGCAACAGAACATTAAAGTAAAAACCCAACCACTGTCTTCATGCTGCATTCTGAATAACAGACACAGGAATAATTATTCTGTGCATCTGGCTGTGGTACTATTTCATAGAGAACTATTGGATGAACAGATCTTTATGGAAGAAATTTATTAAAGCCCAAGGAGGATGCAAAGGTCTTTCATATTACTCATTACTTTACTATGAACCATGGCATTGAGGACTCACTAAGTAATTTTTTACCTTGGAATTAATTTCCCTCTACTAAATGTTCTAAAATATGTTAGATTACTTGTAATTTTTAGTGTTTCCTTGTTGTGCTTTCTGACCTTGTGAGACTTTAGTTGACTCTCTATTTGGAAAACTTTCTCAGAGTTCATGAGTATCTTGGTTCCTCAGGGTCCTCTCCAAGGATATCCAAAGTCACTGTAATAAAGTGGGCATGTGAGAATATATTCAGCATCTCTTCTATCATTACCAAGATATCTTTCAGCCATGAACAGTGTAAACCTGAAACACAATTTACTTTCTTACTAAGTACTATTTATATTTACTGTGTATTTAGATTTAATATATGTTGACATGAGAGACTGTTGGTTTCTATCCTGAATTCAAGTTATTGGCAATGCGAGTTTACTGCAAAACAAAAAATGGCAATAACAATAAAATGATTAATGACAATTCAGCTTTGCAAAGTCAGAATTAAGAAATGTGACTCTGGAGTTCAAAACTAGATTTTAGTTGTTTGCAAATCGCTCATAAGAAGCAGTAAGGTTATTCTTCTTTCCCTTTGATAGAAAAGCATGCTTGTATCTAGTTCTACAAACATCTTTTGCATATTAATTTAGTGTTCGTTTCTGAAAGAAATACTGAACTGAAATAAGGACAAAAAGCTGTGAACCTTATTAGCTGTATATAAGCTCCTTTTTTAAAAAGTAATTCATATGTTTGTTGCAACTGAAAAAGCATTTTATTAAGTTATTAATATATTAACTATTCTAGACTTTGCTATAGCAAAGTGTATGATTTTTTTTTTTTTTAACCTCAATAACCTTCACTGTTGATGTTCTTCTGTGTACAATTGTATGTAAGAAAAGTTCCCCTGACATCTTTCCTTGCAACAAGAGTGAGGTAAAGCGGAATGTCACAAACAAGTATAGGAACTCATTTTATAGTCATAAGGTAGGTTTTTGAGGTCTGGTAACATATAGAGTCTTATTCAATCTTACTGAAAACTTTTGTGTTTGGCTTCAAACAGGGAAGAATTTAATACTATATATTTTACAATGTCAATATGTGTCACAAATAAAGAGAAGAGAGAATAAAAACACTGCATAAAATTATAATAATAAAATTGGTATTTTGTGATGGAACAGCAGAAATTTGATTTGTTAATTTTTTTTTAAGTGTTCATATCTGGGCTTTGAAGGACTGTCTACAAAAATATGATTTTGATCTATAGATGTATATAATGTAAAATTTGTGTCCTTGTTTTTTCCATAAAGTAGAAAGTATGTAAAATGGTATGAAATCTAAAAATCCTTTGTTCTATGATAGGATATGGTTTCAGACAAAACCAATCTGTTTTCTAATCTGCAATAAATTAATTTTAAAAATCATAGATCTGAGGCAAACACAGAAGAAACCCTTCAGATTTCACCCAGCCTAACTTTGAGGTTTTACATTCAAGTATGAAAATTCAAAAATTAAGATTGTATTGCAACATTCTAAAGGAAAATCAAAGAAAAACTTTGCAAGATATCTAAGAATAACAAGATTTCCTATCAATCTATAGCCAAGCAACTATAAGTGGAACAAAAGTAGTCAAGACATAGTTAATGGAAAATGGAAAAATTTTAGGTTCAGAAAACCTCCAGATATGTGGACACTTTTTGTGAGTTTTTTCAAAAGGAAGTGTAAGCTCCTTTGTTTTAGGAGTCTCATGTCCATAGACTGCTGTACAGCATTTAAGAATTTGTTTTTCCTAATCACTTTTTGCAGGCCCCTGAAACATTTATTCTCTCTAAGGCTAAAAAAATATTGATAAATTAAATGATATTAAGAAACATTCCTGAACACTGGGAAGCTTCATCATTCTTACTGTTAGATTTCCAAAACTTTTGACTTGGACGAATTAACACTGTCTCAAATATTTCCTGGGCATAGCTCAGATGATAACAAAGTAATGCATTATTCCTAGTTGGTAATTTACAGTCAAGTACCTTAAGATAATGAAATATTTTAGTAGTATGGATGGAAGTAACTCCATGCAGTCTGGACTTAAGACTAGAGAATGATGTCTTCACATTTAATATGCTCATATAGAGACAGCTTCAGAGTCTCAGGATGAATAATTTCAACCATAGAAAGTGTTATCATCAAATGACCCTTGTCTTAGTAGTCTCCCACCTTATGGTCATCAGCAATTTAGTGTTGTTCATAGGGCTAGGTTTTGATTATAATTATTGTAGTTGAGACTGCTTCTGACAAGACAGTGAACTGCAGTTAAAAGGCAGATGTAGTATCTCCTATTTTTGTAGAGGTTGTTGATGCCTGCTCTGACAAAAATGCATGACCACTAGTTAGGGGGGGCAGCTTTTAGAAAGTTGCAGACAGTTCCAGACATAATGTCTTATTTTTCTTTGTGTTTTAGTTTGGGTTTTTTATTTTATTTACATGGCTGGTTCAATGGTAATGTTTATGTGTGCATGCCTGTGCATGCCTATAAAAACATAAAAAAACTACCTTGCTATACAGTCAACTGTAATTTCTTTTTATAAGAAGATAGGCTGAATTTCCCATTTTTTCTTTCTGCTCTCTAGATTATCAACATCAGTCTAATGAAGGAGCTTCCTACAGTCCTTGCATACAAAGTTTCTACCTTAGAGTATTATTTTTATATTAGAACTTTTAACACTCTATAAGACATTACCAAGTAATGAACTACAATTTTACTACAGTGCAAATGACAGGAGGCACCATGACTAAAAGTAATTAAGAATAAAATCTAAACTTTTTTTCTGAGGTGAAATAATAACATAAAACCTCCAATCATTATTAATTTGAATAAGTGACTTCCAGGGATTTGTTGACACTTTAAAATGTACAATGAGAGTTTATCATGCTCATACACTGTGATTCTTTAATGCTGAATTCAAATAATTTGCTTATTTCAATGAAATAATACTAAGACAACTCATTAAGAAATTAGGCCAAACTCTGATTTTGGGTTGTAGTAGAATCTATTATTTCAGATGCAATGATCTGGGAAAGTAAGAAATAGAAAGATATAATTTATGATTATTATAATGATGTAATTTTGTTCATTAGCACTGAGCAATTCATATGATACTATCAATCTAGATTCATCATCATTAATTGACTGTGGGAAATACATAATGTGTTACATAAAGAGAAATCATTAATGACTTGGACACAGATCCTTTAAGAAAGTTAAATCTCTTGGATTGTAGTGGGAATTAATATTGCTTTTTATAGTGTTCCATAAATAATTGTAAAGTTTGAATTATAAATAGCAACCCAGATTTAATTTGCTTCTACTCCACTAAAGCTGTGCACATGTAGCAATAACAGTGGCTTATATCTACACTATAAAATTAATAATCTAATTTGATGGACTCTCTATTGTTCCATCCATGCTATGCATGGAGCTAGAATCTGTGAATCAAATTTAGGGTAATTTCTGACTAAAACAGAATTACAGAAGTGGAGTCGACATACGCTTTGTGGGAGGTATGGGTGATGAACAAAAGTTTAGAGTCATATAACCAGCAATTAAACTGAGACCTTTAATTCTTGTGAAATTACACTACAGTACTTCCTCGACAGGAATGAAACAAATTGATTTCCAAATATGGCAAAGTAGTTATACATGAATGCATGCTCTGTACTACAATACCACACATTTGCCAGCTAATCAGAACTGAGCTTTTGATCTTGACATTCTCTCTTTCTAATGCAGAAAATAATGAGTCTGTCATATGAAATTGAGTAGCCCGGCTAAGCCTCAAGCTTGTTCCACATGTTTGTTGCCTATACCACAGGGAGTTGTGATAAGTAGCTTTTCAGCATATTACAGCCAGATTCCATTTCACCTAAGATAGGTTTCTTTTGTGTTAAAATGAGAAAATCTGCATCTATTTGCCCCAGTTGTCTCTAATTTTATCGAAATCTATTTCACTCTCATCATCCCTCTTCAATCAGTGCTCCCAGAGGCCAGTACATATCAACACCATAAGAGCAGTGCCTTGCAAGGTCTACAATTATCCAATGACTTGATATGGCAGGCTAATCGCAATAAATTGCAGCTATATCCTTTCAACTGGATTCCCCAGCTCCAAATAATCAACATCACAGGGAGCAAGGTTCTCAGTTTTAATTCTTCCTGGGTAGTCAGAATGAGTTCTGTATCATTCTCACAGCACAGTATTTAGCATAACTCCATGTGTGAAAACCATCTTATTTTTAATCCAATTATTTTGGTTCTTGGGCTCCTCACAAAAACAGTACACTTCTTTCAGTCTTAAATTGTAGCTAATTACCATGATGGTTTGCTTAAGACATAAAATACCCATTAGAAAAAGACTCCATTAGTCAGAGATAAGTTTGTCAACAAATCCTTAAAGAATGAAAAGGAGAAACAGGCTTCATTCACCACCTGAGAAACTGTTTCCAATTATTACGTATCCATTTCTAATTGATATTTTAATCCCTAAAACAGCTTTTAGTATCTACTATTTTTAACCTTTCAGAAGTTTCAATTACTATATAAAAGGAGGTAGTTAAAGGAAATAGAATGAAAACATCCCAAGTAGAGCTAATGCATAATTTAGATGTTTTTAAAGGGAAACAGTCATTAAAAAACACAACCAGAAAATTCTTTAGGAAAATCTAGGAACTTTCATATCCAATCCAAAGCGCACATATTTTTTCAGAAAATATGAAATAAATACATAGTAAATTAAGTTTCTTTACATTCCTTTAGTATTCCCAATCTATCTGTTTCTGAAAATCATGCCTCTTTTTCCAAACAACTTCTAAATATATGGGATTAGTATTGCAAGTATTCTGAATAAATTGTGAGTTAAAATACATGTAAAAAATGAGACAAATTAGTAGGCACCTATGAACAAGATATCAAACAGAAAGTTTAACTTTATTCATGCAGACGGTAGTGTAATAGTAATTCTGCAGCATTCTACAGTAACAACAAACTCATAATTTTTAAATTAAAGATTTAAGAAATAGAAAAATATACTCTAGAACGTACGGTGGTGGTAGTGGTTGTAATATTAAATTAAATTTCTGTGACATTGCGACACCTACAAAAATACTTTAGAATTCTCTCATAGAAAACCCCCAGTGGCAGTGTAGAAGTTATGGGCACTGCATTAAGTTGTGGATACACACTTGGTAGCTGAATGTCAGTAGTAAGAGGTTTAATGTTGTCGTTTAAGTGATCACCAAATCACTGAGAAGAGTGGACACAGCTTATATCTTCAAAGGTGTAAGGTGTCTTGAGAAAATATTGTATTTAAAGCATTTAAGAAAAAGACCTCTTTCCTTCCCCAAAACAAATTAACTTAATAAAATGCACTACAGTGGAACTGAAAATTTTGTGTAACTGCTCTGATACTTGGCTTTACAAATGTATTTTCCAAAACATTCAAACAAATAACTGTGCACAAAGTCAATCCATTCTGTGCCAACAGCACAGAGCTCAAAGGAAAGTACAGACAGCAGCAACTCCATTTCTCTCACAACCAGCCACAGAGAAAAACATGATAGTTTTGCCTCCCTTTTTAGCAAGACAAGTTTAGATCACTTCTGTAGGAAATGTCATATCCAGCTTCCTTTAGATCTGGATCTACCTCTGATGGATTGATCTACTTTATTTTTACCATAAGGGTGCCCTGCAGGTTTACAGGTTTAGTTTTGTGGATGTACTACCTGGATACCTCTATCTGACGATTAATGACTACATTAAAAAAACAAAAAAAGGGGGCAGAGGTGGAAGGGAGATGAACCTAAAACAGAGCATGGAAGAAAACAAAGAAAAGTGAACATCATCCTATAACAAATTTAGCCTCTTCAGAGAAGAACCATCTTGATTCAGTGTTGTTTAAACAACTCTTTTTTTTTTTCCTTTTTTTAAAATCCAGAATACATAAGATATCACTTAAACACTGATTGTAACAACAGAGTATATGTACAGAAAACAAGTCTACCGGGATGAGAAATAAAGCAGTAGTACAAATGACTTGACATTATTCTTAGCAAACCTTATTTTGTATCAGAGTAGAAAGGCCTCGTGCAGTTTAGTTTAAAACAGAGGTGATTCACTATGACCAAAGATACTTCCACATCGCTGAAGCACAAATACATCTTCTAGAACAATAATGTCTTGGTGTCAGCTGACACAGTTGAATGATATTATGACATTAAATAGTAAGGCTTAAAATATTTGTCATTCCCTTTTGGTAATGAGTTTCCTACCTGGAAAACCCCACTGAGTGACTCTCTCATTCATCTCACCATGAAAAGGGAGAAGGGGCTAATAAACCCCACCCACACCTGCATTCTGGAATTGAGCTGTCTTTGAAAAAACAGAAGGGGAGAGCAGACAGCAGCTATAAAGCAGGAGATCTACCCTTCAATTACATAATAAATTCAAGGGAAATGCCAAGAAGATGGCAGGATACACAGCTGAGGAGGAAGAGGTACAAGGAAACCAAGATGTAAAGACATTAGGTGACCATCTAGGCAGAGGTATGTTAACACCTTGGGAGGAGAAGGAAGCATTAAGAATCATTCCACCCACTAGCATTTGTTTCTCAAATTGCAGGTTTGGTGTTAAAACAATTTAAAACATCCATCAGCTTTTCACAAGGAGAATAGGTCATGAATATAACTGCAGGGAAAGCAGTGGAAGGAAAACCAAATCTGGTATTTTTTTAGAGGTAATTTAAAGATTTATGTTATTGCTTAGATCATACAGTATCTTCTTCTATAGCAAATGAAATTAAGAATGTAGACTTTGGTTCTTTAATCAGGCTGATTAATATTTCCTCATGAAATCTATAGTGCTATTAAGAATTGTCATTTATGCTTTCAGATTCAGGCCCAGGCAGGTGTTATAAACACTATATAAAATTGCTATGTTAGTCAAGTGGTGGCCAAAGAAACTGTCCTTACTATATAAATTGTTTTAACACAGAGACATTGGGAAAGTATACGTTAAGTTCACTGTTAAAGCAGTCTTTTAAAATTATGTTTTTCTTTAAAAGGGAAAATAATTCTGTAATAGCTCACTGCAATGAAAAAAATAGGACAAAACCAAACGCTTGACCAAATTTTTGTGTCTTTCACTGAGCCCTCACAACTGGTTCTATTGGTACTGCTGCGAGAGACAGAGTTTAATATATTACATTAATGAATGACAAAAGTTTCTTTCACTTCTCCCTTTCGCTCTGCTTGTGTTTTACTAGGTTTTCTACTTGTACCTTCTCCTTTAATTTTTCAGTCTTTGGAAATATTAACATAGTCTGCTGAGAAAGCAAGCTCTTCACCACCTTTACTTCACTACACACAGAGGATATAGATTTGTAACATCTCAACAAATAAAGATTCAGTATTTGTCTCAAGCTACAGAGCATGGTTTTTTCTAGCCCTTAATGTGCTGAATTTGCTACCTTGTCTGGTGGCCATCAAACACATGGGGATTCAGCTGTGTAAATCAGGCACAGAGAGGGAAGCAAGGGCTACTACCCAGTGGATTATATGAACAGACCTGTAGCTGCCCTGAAGTCTTCAAAAGAGATCTTAAATTCAGCCCCAGTCATGTGTTATCCCAGTACAGAAGAGTGAATTTCACCCTCAGGGAGCTTATACTAGCTCATATAGTAGTCTTACTGTGGAAAATTCACTTCATTCTCAATTTACAGTCTTCCCCCTCTCTCTTCTTCTTCCCACTTCCTATCCACAGGCCAGCAAAAGGAAATCTGGTTTATATTTCTCAGCACAGCATTTGTTTTCACCTCTGACACACTCTGAACAATCTATACAAGCAAGTGCCATGTTACCAGCAGTGCCACACTTCTCACCTCCCTGTCTAATCACTCATGGTCTGCAGTGCCTTCTGCCAAGCTCACAGCTAAATCAGTGACACCTCTGCCGATAACGGCTTATCACGGGATTTTGTTCAGGAAAATGAGAAAATGCACAAGATCATAATTCTGACTTAAATGGAAGCTTATCTTCCCAAAATTATAAGGAACACTTTCCTAAAATGGATGATTCCTGTTATACATCTGTGTACAGCCAAGTGTCAGAAATCAAAGACAGAACAACTTTCCTGCAAATGCTGTGTTTCAGAGTCCCCTTTGTTTCAGCAGCACAACTTTTTAATAGCTGAGTTAAACATAAGGAAATGGAAAATAACACTGAGCTACGTTTCTATGATAATCAGTGACGGTATATGAAAAGAAATTAAAAAAAGGTGATAAGCTCCATGCAAATTCCATTTTCAAAGATGTATTAGACTGGAGAACTGTGCTAGTGAAAAGTCTTGTGTTCGGATCTTAATGGAATGTACCTTAAAATGCATATTGAAAGTGGTGCTCAACAGCCCCTTGCTCAGGGCTTGAATACCATGAAAAGCAGACATTCAAAAATTTCCATATGGCTCTGTAGAACCATGAACCTGTGGCTCAATAAACATTCCTATCACTAGCAATTCAAGATAGTCCTGATTTTTTGATTCATTGTAAAAACCCTTTTCATTCTTGCTTTAACGCAGAACTAACTCCCAGCTAACCTCAGTACAGCCATTCCACATTTTGCTCATTTTACATTGCCTTTTCAGGCATTTGGAGGCTCAAGTCCCATAAACGTTTGTGCTCATGCTTAGCATTCTGCAAATGGATTTGCAAATGGCCTCTCTGAGATCATTCCAATAGTTAAAAGTATGCATGGTAATACAGTTGGATTAAATATCATCGTTCTAAACACTATATACAGACAACTCCTCCTCAAGGGCATATAAGCTAAATAGACTAAACAGACAGTGTCTTGCAGGGATAGCAGAGGCATAACAACCTGTATTTAACTTCTAACATTGCTACACTTCCATGTTTGAAACCTTGACTTGTTTTTGTAAGCATTTTTAAGCATGGGTCTAAAACAGTCTGACTACTGTCAGCACACTCTGTTTGAAAGAAGAATCAAGTGATTTCCCTGGGTTGCTAAAGCAGATGCCTGGCACAGCTGGGAATACGATTGAAGTCTCAGCGCTCTATCTATTAACGTACTTTAAACATTGACAAATTTGTGTTTGGGTGATATGCGTTGAATTCTTAAGTAAATGTGTGTTTGTAGGAGCAAAGTCATTTTTAATGAGATGTTCCACTCTTAGTGATATTAGTCTTGTCACAGTCCCTCCAAGTCCACAGCACCTTTCTGTTATGTCAGACTGTCATTATCCTCTCTCAGACGATGACTCTTCATGTAGGTGAATCATCTCTGTTTCTGTAGGTGGTGGATTAGCTTTGGATAACAGTCAAACTACCACCCAGTTGCTCACTCACTTTCCCCCTCAAAAGGGGAAGAAAATAAGGAGAACAGGGATAAGAAATCCCATGGGTTGCGGTAAAGATGGAAATCACATACCAGTTACTATCATGGGCAAAACAGACTAGACTTGAGCAATTAAAATACACTCAGGTAATGAAAAGACAAATGTTAAACCAACGCCTTTTCTGTCACCTTCCCCAGGTTCAACTTCACTCCTTCAGTCCACTCTCCTCTTCCCCACTCCATACAGCCCAGGGTAATGGAGAACAGGGGTTTATGGTCTTTACATAATGGTTTTGCTCCACCTCTCTTTCCTCTTCCTCTCCACAGGCTACAGCCCTCCAGGAAACATCCAACTACTGTGGTGTGAGATTCTCCATGGGCCACGGTGCCATGGAGCCCTTCCTACCCCACCTCCCCTGACTGTGTTGTCCCTCTGCTGTTTCTCATTCTTCGTTTCCTCCTCCTCTGCCTGCACGGCATTTTTTGCAATTTCTTAAATATGTTTTCACAGAGGTGACACTTTGTTGGCCGAGGGGCTCAGCTATGTCCTGGTGGGTCAGTTGGAGGTGGCTGGGGGGGTGGCCCGGGCGGCCCCAGCCTCTCTTCAGAGGGGTCACCTGTGCAACCCCTCACTGCCAACACCTGGGTATGGACACCAGATACAGGCTGACAGAATGGCAAAGACACACCAGCCAGATGTGTGATGGTCATTGTCTACATTCGAAACTGGGTTTGGGCAGTTAAAATGAACTTCAGAAATTTCAAGCCAAGAAGCTTGTTCAGCTAGCAGTTTGCATCAGGCAAATCTGAATTTGTAAAAAGTACCTTCTCCTTGCTAATCCTGAAAGACTCGAAAGTATTTTTTGCATGCCAGACAAAAAACAGCCTGGTACCTCAGCCTTCATATCTAGCCTAAAGATTCGAAGAAATAAAGCCAAATAAGCTACAATCAAATGTCTTCACTTGACCTTTAATATGATCCTTATAGCCTTGCCTAATTTGGATCCAATAAAGTTGATGTTAGTTTTGGGATGTGTTTAATATAGTACAAATTAACAGTAGAAATAAATATTTTCTTCCAGCTAATTGACCAGTTTGTACACTGCACAGTGAACACATTATGCTGAGATCAGTCAGGCTGATAGGTCAACATTTGATAACCATGTTTTCATTCCTACTCTTCATTTTATAAAAGCATTCAGAAGAAATTTCCCCTTCAAAGAAAAAAAAAAAACCAACCAACCCAAAAAAACCCCAAACCACAACCAACCAAATAAAAAAACACAAACCAAAACCAGTTTCAAATGAGTGGAAGTGTTGAGGACCTTCCCTTATCTACATAGACATCTCCATACCCAGTAACTGAAAACTTGCTAGTAATTTTTTCAGCAACTAAAAGTTGCAGTTGTTCATTTGATAAAAAGGCTGACTACATGTGGTTTATAAATAATTATAGGAAACTAAGATGGGAATGATAAAGAAGTATGTTTCAATAACTTAATACGATGTAGTTTTCTTTCCAATGTGCTTAAAAATTTTAACAATGCAGTCTTAAAATAAGAGCATGTGCTTAACTTATGAGACAATTAATTCAATAAATACAAGTTGTAATAATGAATTGTTGACAAATTATCAGATCATAAATTTGATGCAATTTAAACTAAATCATAACAAAGCTGAAAAAAAAAAAAAAAGCTTATTTAATTGTATACATCTATTCACAGATATCTGAATTCATACTTCAGTAAGCAATCTTGCCCTGGACTGATTTCATACTTCATGTGAGAAATGTGCTGAATTTTCAGAAAAAAATCAGATATTATCAAAAGACTTCACCAATAACAGATATTAATTATTTGTATTAAGACTTGTGTGTCTTGATTCAGTGATTATGTGTCTTCCAGATATGAATTAGGAAAGGAGCTGATGTGTTTTCTTCAAACCCTAGGTAGCTCTTCCTTTTTTTTCAATGGTGGTATTTATGTTACCTTAGATACATCTCTACTACATTTTTCATTAATAAATAACTCCAAAAAGAGAATGCCCATGTTTCGTTATTGAATCACACAATTAGACCCAGAAATACCATAATTCCAAATGCTTTATAATTAATTATTACTGGTATTTTACATTACACAGTTGCTGGGGGCTGGGTGGAGGAAGGAAAAGAGCAGAGATAAATCTGTGAGCAGAGCCAGGTGTAGAGGATTGCTTTTTCCCATGTCAGTGACCTCTTAGCTGTTCTTCTGACATCACAGATCGCATAGTTCTTCCTGCACTGTGCTCCACCCAGGACAGCAGAATGTTCCCATTCAGAGCAGCCCTTAAACATCAGCATGTTTTCCAAAGATTTGGTCAGGAGGGCATCAATTTGTTGTCTTTGTGCTGGATAAGGACACTAAACACCAGGCTATTACAGAGTAAAGTGGCGTGTCGATAAGTTTTAAAATAAACATCCTGTTCTGAACTTTTAAAACTTAATTGCAATTCCCTTCCCTCAAGAGAAATTTCTCTATTCCTATTTCCTATATCCTGAAAACTGCGTGACCAAGGGGGAAGAAATCAAAGCACATGCATTGTGCTGCTGTGGGGACATCTGAGCTGGATTTCTGCTGGTGTTTCTCTTTTCCTGAAAGGCCTTCAAAAGGCAACTCTGTGGGGATTGCATGCACAGCACGGTGGCACACCTCTGTGGATTTGAGATTCAGCTGCCACAAACCAACTGTGAAGGTAGTTTGACCCAAAACCAGAAACGTGCTTGTTTGATTCCTATTAAAAAGCAACTGTTTTAAAATGACAGTAAAATGATTGAATCCTTCTGTAGATTTGGGAACCCATTTCTTCAAAGGGTCTCACCCTTCTATCGAAGCATTGAGACATGACAGTTGATATTTTGTTGAGCTTTACACTTAATGTCTTCCTAATAGGATTAGATTTTGTCAGTATATCTTGATCAAATCTTGCTTTCAATTAAAGTGTAAATTATGTAAGATACCACATTTATTTAGGGATGACAGAAACATGGTAACTACTGTCAACACACTAATTATTTTCAGTAAATTCCTAACTTTTTTTGATTGAAAAAAATTGTTTTCTCAATAACTGATATTATTTTTAGACAGCAGAGCACCTGTATGTCCACAGAGGGCTCCAGTTTTTCACTTTCTCACTCTGTAATGTTGATGGAGACATCTTTCAGTGTGTCTTATGCATCCAGGAAGAAAGTAAGGCTAATTCTCCATCAGAGGGAAAGAACTGGCAAACTACCACAGTCATGACAGTAGATACAAGTCTTAACTTTCCAGGCTGCTACAACAACTGAAAGCAACATATCCATTTCATCCATGCTCTATCCTAAAGGTTCAGAAGGTGAAAGGCAAATCTTGCCATGTATAAACAGTCATCTACAGTATGTTTGACAAAGAAATTTTATTGTCTTAAAATGGCTTGGCTTCTACCACCCACAGTGTAGAAATACAACAGTTGAGCTTGTAAACCAGCTTCCATCCTGTTCTAATGATAGTTTAACAACCAGAAGAACTATAATGTTTAAATATAGAATTATTTCTGTTTGCACATTTAACTATCCCTGGTGTTATGGGAACTTTGGCAGTTTACATAATATCCACTGAAAAATAGATATGTGCAGTCTGTACTGGGTGAAATGAAACAGCCATCCTTTAAAGGATTAAAAGTTGTAGCATTTTTGTTGATTTTTTGAAATTGCAGCTAATCCTGTCTTTGATATGCAATGTCTGTGTTGGCAGCCTCTTGATGCTGACAGAATCTAGATTCAGTTCAGGAGTTCTAGTTCAAATTTGCCACTCCATCCAGATGTATAGACACAAGACTCTATGGTGATGTCTCTACGAGTAAATAAAAGACTGTAAAATGGCCATCCTGTTGAGCAACGGGATTTTTATTTCAGAAATCACGGCAGTCCAGTGAAGTTCCCACTGATTAAAAAAGGGGAAACATTCCTTTCCCATTTTTAAAAAGGAAAAAAAGGAAGCCTGGGGAATTACAGGTCAGGCAGTCTCCTCTCTGTGCCTGGCAAGATCATGGAGCAGATCCTCCTGGAAAATTTGCTAAGGCACATGGAAAATGAGGAGGTGATTGGTGACAACTAACATGTCTTCACCAAGGACAGATTGTGCCTGAAAAATTCAGTGGCCTTCTACACTGGGGTTACAGCACGGGTGGATAAGAGAAGGGCAACTGAAGTCACCTACCTGGACTTGTGCGAAGCGTTTGACACTGTCCCACACAACATCCTTGTCTCTGAATTAAAGAGACATGGATTTGACTGATGGACCGCTCAGTGGGAAAGGAACTGGACTGAGGGTCAAACTCTGGAAAATTTAAGTCCTGAGTGCATATGCATTTACATCATAAATGTATTTAGACAGTTATCCCTTCTGGTCTTTTGGTGCCTCATGTCCCAGTGGGGTTCTCTTCTTTTAATGTGACCAGTTAATAAGATTCACATTTAGCTAATTTTTAGCAACTTTCCCTGAAAATTATTACTTCTTTTTTCTTTGCATTACACACAGAACTCAATCACTCTTGGGCTGAGATTTGAATTTGCTAATTTTCTTCAATGTTCAAAGCAGACTTCGGGATTTAGTTTGAGTCTTTTGAGCAGACTCATCAAACAGTAAAATTGTGATCTGTTTTTTACCTTCATAGAATTATCTTGTACTATATATACTCATAGCAGTGACAGGATAAATGATGTATATTAATGATACTCTCCTCAGTAGGGTACTCAGCTCACAGTAGGGTATTTTGTTTTGATATTTCTTTGCTTTTTTCATATTAATGCAGATCCTTTGCAGATATATTCAAAATATAAGCAGACTATCCTATTGCTAAGCTCTGATTAAAAATTTTAAAAAAAAGCTTTTATTATTTTCTTATTTTTGAGAAAACCTATGTTAGATGAGTGAATTTCATGATTTCCTTGTAGAAGTATGAACTGCTTATGTAGTCCAAGGTCATGTGAAGCACAGCCAAGTCTCACAGCCTGAAAGGTCAGAAGGAAGGCACTGAATCTCCAGCCTGCTCAACAGAGACCTCAAGAATTCTGGTTAACATTCTCACTTGATCTAAATCTTTGACATCTTTTTTGACTAGGACCCCAGTTGACTACAGTAGAAGTACAGTGAAGTAAAGCCCTCTGAGAGTTGGTTTTGCAGTCTTTAATCATCCTTTCTAAACTCTTACGATTTTTCCTTGGAACATCGAGGACACACAGGGTACAGGTTGAAAACCACTATCCTAAAATGCATCTTCCAGGGGAAAGGAAAAGAAACAAAACAAAACACCAACCAATACTGATTGAAAGAATCTGCTTTCATTTTACAGTTATAAAAAAACCCTGAAATCCAGATGATATTGCTTGACTTCATGTTTCATAAGAACAGTTTCATAGAGATTAAAAAAAAATATATATCCTTTTTCAATAAACGATATGTATTTTCTTTGGACTGTTAAAGAAAAGCTAATGTACTTCCACAGCTATCAAATCAATGGTGACAAAATTGTCTTTACAAATTAACCACTCTTCCAAAGTCATAGGTGTGTTCAGGAACTATGCTGTTACTAGATATTATGAGTAAAATGTATTTGGCCTGTGCGTGCTCTTGGTTTATATCAGCACATACGTTCTCCAGCACTAAACACAGCTGTGAAATGGTGAGTGAAGGAAGAAGGCCGTGTGGTAGTGAGAGCATTTCTTCTTTTCATAACCTGCAGCACATGTTTGCATTGAGCACTCCCAACAGGCAACCACGACTCCATTAGCCATTTCTTTTTCCCCGTTATTGTTAGTGATTTTAGGGATAGTGTGAGAGATGCTGGTACTAAAAAAAAAAAAAAAATCCCACCAACAAAAACAAACAAACAAAAGTCCCAAAACCTTTTCAAAAAACCAATAAGAAAACACAAGGCATGCAAGATTTCCTTCTCTGTTATGCCCTGGTAAAGCTTATTACTACAGGTCAGAGGTGGAGACATTTTAAATTGTGATTTTGAAAGGTGGTGACAATTCTGTATCTCTCTGTTTATCACTCATACATCTGGTTTACATCTGGACTTGGTTATAATTTGTTGGCATCTTGAAGTATTTTTCTTTTCTTTATTATACTTGAGTACACTGTGTCTAGATAGATGTCCTTGCAGTTAATTGACATAACGGGAAAGACCACAAATATTAACATAAGAAAAAGCAATATATAAACTAATCCTAGGAATGTAAGGAAGTTGTCAGATTGTTAAAATACAGGGTAAATACAATGATAAATAGCCTATAGAATGTATAGAATCCTTTCACATAATTTTGATATAGAATAACTTTATTCAGAAATTATTTAATTAATCGAGACTGAACAGCTCAATTGAACTGCAGGTTTGGAGGTATATCTACAGCTTTTATCTTGTAAAGAATATTTATAATTTATAGACATACTGCATGGCAGCTGTTAAGTTCAAGGATGGCAAACAGTAATGAAAGACTTACATAGGGGATAAGGTAAAGATATGTAAAGCTAAACCTAGTGTAATCTATGCATTTAATGCAAACTGATATGACAATAGAAACTCAGCAACTAAACCCCACTGTTGCAATACAGAGTATATGCAATGTGATCTGTCAATTAAGACATTGAAAGTAAGAAATTGGCAAAACCAGTCTGCCTTTGAGTTTAAAAATCTTAAGTCTCATATCTAAACTTTCTTCTAAAAACTTTGGGGCGTAAAGTATCTGTTAGTGTGCCTATTACACAATTTAGCACTGGAGTCAGAACCAATGATACCACTCAGATCTTTTAAGCGTACAGTGTTATTTGTGCATCTCCAGTCCAAAAGGTCAGGAAAATATATGTACCATTTTTTTTTTCCTTATATGCATTCACTGTTTCTACTGTTAAGACCACCCAGTAACAGTACTGTTTATGACACTATCTCATACACCTTAAATCCAATGAAACTAAACCACCAGACTTAGAGGGGAAGAATTTAGTATTGAGAAACCAGATTATATCCTGACACATATTTCTGCAGTGATTCTAAATGATTTTAAAAGTATGGAAAATATGTTATAAAAATTGTATAGCAAATAGAAAAATAAGTCGACCAAACTTTTGTTAACTAGAACAGAATCTTGTGTGATGAAATATACTTTGTTATAGATAGTTCATATTTACCTATTCCATGCAAATAAATTGGTCAAGTATAATAAGCTAAACGATTTAGTAAAAGTTTGCCCTGATTTGGGGGAGAATATAGTGATTATAATGAACTATGTTTTGAGTAAATATGTCCTCTCATGATATCATGAACAAGATCATACAGTTGGAAAAAAAAAAAAAGACCTATAATTAGGTGTGTTTTTTTAAATCTTAATTACTGTATCCATACAAAGATTTAAAGTAAAAGTTGGAAATCCTTAGTTTTCTGGTAAGTAATAAAATATATCCAAGCCCACTGGCTCCTCATTAATCTACCCTACATTCCTCTTTCTCCCACACTTAGAAACATCACTATATTTTCAAATAATGCCCTCTGAGGAATTTATTGCTATTTTGTCTACTCTTATTTCTAGACCAGTGTATGGTATACACAATCTTAAAACACAGTAAAGTTTGAAAGGTGTATAGAACACTTTCCCTTTATCAGAAAGCTGTCTGTATGTTGGTTTTGGGTTTTTTTTTTCTTTCCCTCACTGATACTGTATTGCCAGAAATGATGTCATGCTATTCATATCATATCTCACAATAACACTTTTCTAGGGTAAACCTTAATCTCCTAAATCCAGTGTACAGTGGCTGTCCAAACAGAATAGATCTATCTTTTTTTTTTTTTTTTTAATAAAAGCCAGGTGATAAATTAAGTGCTTCTGATAAATGAGAACCCCACAGTACTGTGGATCTAATCCTCCCATAGAGAGAAATATTTGGCCAAACATAATGTGTTTCTTATGAGTAAGGTATCTTTCACAATGGAAACAAAGCATGGAATTTCTGTAACATTCCTTGCATAAATATTCTTATAAATATATTGCATATGGAAATAATAATAAAAAGCCAGTTACTTTCATCACTCTTTTTGGCCCAGGAAACAATAAATAGGTAGGAATCCTGGCCAAAATTTTCAAAGCTCAGTGTCTGAAGGTAGTCCTATAAATTTTATCTATGTGAAAGCAATTTTCAGAGGTACTGAGAATTCACAGTTCTCACAGATTCCCACATGAATATAGGTACTTATTTCTAGACACTCAACTTTGAAATTTTTTGGCATGTAATTCAGCTATATAAACTCAGGATTTGTCCCAATAAAAACATGAGCAAGATTTATCATTGCTTCTCCTGATATTTACTGTCTCTATCTAGCTACTTATATGGTCCCATCAGCATAGGTTTTGAGCACCTCCCAAGATTTAAAAATTAAAACCAATAAATATCTCTCTCTTGTTTCCTGTCTTCCCAGTCTAAGGAGCACAGTTTGATTCATTTATTTTTCTTTGTGGTGGGGTTTTTTTGGGTTTGTTTTGGGTTTGTTTTTTTTTTTTCCCTGTCTGTGAGCTTGAGTAAAATCTCAGGGGAAAAAATAAAAAAAGGATGGTCTTTCTGAAGAATAATTTACAGATACCCAAACTAACTTTTAAACAAGCAAGGCTGGAGTGCAATTCAGGCTGGTTTGCACCTCTAAGAAGAAAAACTCATGCCTCTGAGTTGCATCCTGCTGTGGTCATGCTGTCTCATGCATGAATTGGCTCCTTTACAGCTACCTTGGGCTAATCCTACTCTCTGGTGTGGCCTGTAAAATAGACATGTCATAAATTATATAGGAGAATTTCATTGTTTTGTTCCAAAAGTGATGAGGCCCGCAGCCGTGCACTCTCAGGGGTGAGCTGCACACACGTTATCTTCTCTCCCAGACTGCTCAAGCTTGGGCCAGATCCACTCAGCAGTGAGTCACGTTCACCAGCTCCACTCCTTAGCCCTCACCTTGCCAACAGTGTTTCACTGAAATATCTTGAGCCGAGGGGTAGACAGGGATTAGAAACTATTCCAGAGGGTGGAAGAATACAAGCCACAAAGGAATGTCCTGCAGCTAGGCAGAATGTTCTGTGGTAAAGAAGCAACTCTTGCTATAACATGCCCACTCCATAATCAGGGAGGTTTCCTGTGTCCTTCTGGACAATTCCCCAGCTTCCTCTTGACCCTCTTCCCCAAGAGATTATAGTGTCCACTTTGGATAAGGTGTAAAAATAGTGTCAGGTAACTTCACCAATTTATTGCCTGTAAAAACTATAATAATTAGAGGGAAGAAAAAAAAACCAATCCCAAAAAACCCCCTACAATTATTATTTTACATATATATTTTACATACATATTTTACATATCTACACCAAAACCTCACGAGGGAGGCCTTAAATCCACCCCGATGATCAGTGTGGTCAGAGAAGAAAATCGTGGTAGTGTGTTCAGGTTAGCAGGTTGCTAAGCAGGGCCCACTGTTATGTTTCAAACAAATAGTGGCTTTCTTGGTTTATGAAACTTCATTCCTTCATTCCTGGGAATGGAGAATTGCATTAGTCATATCCAGGAGGGAAGAAATTCTGCATCAGCAGAGGCAGATGTGTGTTCTGGTAGTAAGAGACAGTAACTCTGGCCCATGCAGAGAGAAACTGCCTTTTTCAGGCATTCAGTAACACTGCTGGGAAGGATTCCCATTTTGTTACTGACTTCATCATGAGGCAGCTGTCTGGATAGGACTGGGAAATTCACAGAAAACAATTTCTCCCAAGTGCTCCTCCCTTCCTCCCTCCCTCCCTCTCTCCCTCCCTTCTTTCATTCCTTCCTTCCTTCCTCCTTTCCTTCCCTTCCTTCCCTTCTTTCATTCCTTCCTTCCTCCCTTCCTTCCTTCCTCCTTTCCTTCCCTTCCTTCCCTTCTTTCATTCCTTCCTTCCTCCCTTCCTTCCTTCCTCCCTTCCCTTCCTTCCCTTCCTGAAAGTGGAGGAGATGCAGTTTCTGTCTGATACAGGGCCAAGATAATAATGAATTGCCAGGGACATTGACTGCTGATATATTAGTCCATAATGCTGTACAAAGTTTGTAGAGATGCTGAACAGTACAAAGAATGTTAATGATTTCTCCAGAAGAAAGAAAATCTTCAGGGGAGATTTGAAGGTGGAGAAATGTTGGCCATGGGACACCTGATACTACCTGAGGGAAAACAATTAAACACGTTCAAGTTTTTGCCATTTAGTTTGCTCATCTCTGATTGTCAGACAGAAATTACTGGAGTACTTAAAGGAAACAAAAATTACTATATTTCTTCATGTGAATGCACTGGAATCTGGCTATGCTCGAGACAACAAACATGAAAGGATACGTAACCTAGAATTTACTAGCACATGCCTATTTACGTAGCCATGGTTTGCAGAGTTTTTTCCAGTGGTTCAGCACTTTATACTGTCTTTCAGTAGACATAATATGAGGAAAATCTACCATATTCAACTTGTCCCTGAACTGATTTTCCACCAGCTTTTGGTAACATGGAAAATTTTAGCAGCAATATTTAAAAAAGAAAGGTACCAAAAAACATTGCGAAATAATGCAGACATTTATTTTGTGTCCTTCTAGTAATGTCAAAATAAAATATAAATAGAAAAAAAAAGGGGCAGGAAGTTTTATTTGAATTCTGAAAAATTACATCCAGCAACTGCACCACCACAGCCATTAAGCATGGGCATGACCCTGTATTCATTTTCTACCCTGTGATACTAGCAGGATGGGAGAGCTTTGCTGGATATAAGGAGACAGCCAGTATTCCCACACCTGGCTCCTGAGTGTGATGCTGCGCTGTTCATGCAGACAAGGTCACGGCCAAGTTAAGGCTGTTAAGAGAATCACAGCAAGAACAGTAACATTATTTTCCTAATTTTCCCAATATTGCACATGAAGTTTGAGGCTGTCAAGAATTTGACTCCAATACATCTCCCATGAAGCTCCAATACATCTATTTGCTAAGTATGGGTTTTTTTTTTCCCTTAAAAACCATTAATGCTTCTGAAAAATACTCTCTAAAGGAAAATCAACATGCTTTCCATGGAGTTACAAAGTCTGTGATGTAAGATGAATAACCAATAGATAATATATATCATATAATGTTTTGTATTACATATTTTGTTGGGTTTTAAGCGATTTATGTATTGCCTGGTATAAGAACTAGGACTTACACCACATAACGATTTCTCTCTTCTCCTATATTTATTTTTTTAACAGGCCTGGAAATGTAAAATATTTTCCTATTCATGGGACTAAGGCCAGGGCTAGGCAATATTTCATCACAATAGCAGATCATGAAAAATAATGGTTATGTCAATGTTTGGAAATGGCACATTTGAAAGTGAAGTCATTATTTATAGGATCAGAGAGGTGCCCATACACAATGATCTCAGATCTAGAATGTAAATTAAATAAATATGGGGTGGTTTTCTCAGAAGCGATGCCCTGAAGTTCAGGGAGAAGAAAGCCAGCCTCTTGCCTTCACACTGAAATACTTTAAAATAAAATTGTGGGCAGCCAACATGCCAACTTAAAAATATTCTCCATTTTACATGTAGTCAGACACTTCCTTGAGCCGTACATTACCCTAGAGCATGCTTTTGAAAACTTTAATTGTTCCACTGGCAGAGGCTCCACAGTACATTATTCCTGTGTCTTCAAACCCCTATATCACTTCAACAAGCTAGAGGAGACAATTAAAATAAATATTTTACTGAAAATGTTCTAAGCTATATAGCTGGCTCTGCACTATGCTTTCTATTTATGGCTTCCTAATGAACATTAAGAATGTGCTGAAGATATTTTAACAGATGGATCACAAAGAAGTTTTTACATTAGCATACTTAAATAGTTCACAACAAAGAAGAGATTTCAGAAAATTAAAGTTTAGTGTGATTTCTTTACACAGTCTTGTCATATTGAAGGGAAACAGTCTTGCCAGTTCTCATGATTGTGCTCCATTTCTCATGATAATTGTTAGCTGCTGAGATAGCTCCTCTTAAAAATGAGGTAGGCACGGATCTCACTTTTCACTCTGAAAGAAATGGAGGAAGATGAGGAAGAGGTAATTTTCTCTCATTACTAATCAGAAGCAAACATCAAAGCCTCAAAAACAGAGAACACAATTCTCTCTACCTTGAAAAATTACTTTAAAAGCCTTTATTTATTGCTAAAAAGATCTCCAAATGCTGAAGACCTAAGAACAATCCATGCTTTCAGTGAGCATGCTAAAGATTTTAGATTATTAGAAGTCTGCAGTATTACAGAGCAGCTTCATGTCTTTATGGAGTTTATGCCAAGCAGATGAGACCACACAAAATCTGTAATCATTGTCTTCTCTGGCAACTCTAATTTTTTTTTAATTGGGCAGCTATCTTTCATTGCTGGGAAAATATCCAGCACATGGGTATTTAGTGGATGACTGGAAAAAAGGAAAAAAGCAATGAAAGCAGAAAAACAATAAACCGACCGCTCAGTCAAGAAACTTCTAATTACAACAGGGACTCAGTGCAATTAGCAGACTTTCCCTTAGATGTGTTAATGGCCTACGGGCAAGAAGGCTGATTCCGTGTTCAGTGAATCTCCACACCACATATACAGTGTAAGGTTTAAGAAAACCTTTTTCTAGATACCCAGTGGATTTAGAGATCCCTGATTTCTTCTTAAAATAGATGTATAAAATGTCAGATGAATTAGTCTCTAAAAGTGTATATTTCTCTCTCTGACATCACCACAACCCCAGGAGAAGCATCTGAAAAGGAAATGCTTGATGCTTGTAGTAGATGAGCCCATTCCTACCCTGGGTAGCAGAAGTCTGCTTGCTGAAAAAAAGCCTAATACCAGGGTACTGTGTTCAGTTGCTCGGTGATAATGCTGCTTCTGGTATTTCAGTTAACACTGCTAAAGCAGAGCTGGTCAACACTGACTGTTTACGTCATGGGTTGTCTGCACCATTTCTGCAAGTAACAAAGTAGAGAAACAACCTGTCAGGAGCTGATGTAGTTTCCAAGCAGGATATGTCATCTACATTCTAAAGGAGCCAGGGATTGAGTAGTTTCTCATGCAACCGTAGACCTTGGAAATTCAGGTCATTTTTAATGAGATGCCAGTATTTTCAAATAGTTGTTTCATATCAAACACCTGTCATTTCCATATTGGCCTTAGTTCTTTCAAAGCTGATTTTGGAATAGAACTGGAGAATAAGTTTTTTTGTCATCTAAAAAGGCTGTTGACATAGAATAATGCAGGAATGTACTTTTGGCCTCTATTTCATAGTGTGAATCTGTGATTCATTTTGACAATCTAAGTAATGTCTTTATGATCTTAATTTTTGTCCTTTATGTGACTGATCATCTTCGCAATTGTTTTGATCAAAAGCCCAAAAGGTATGTACTTTATTTGGTTTTGGCAGTTTGGCCATCTTCTCTAGTGGCCTGGGAAAAAAAAGAAGAAAAAGCCTAAGAGTGCAAGGAACTGACAGATGGTTACAGTTTCCTGACGAATTATTTGTTTGAATTCTCAAACACTCAGCTTTTACTTATGATTTTTTCACTTAAGTTTTAGGATCCCATTTATCAACAAGAATGATCACATATTGACCATAGCAGTACTCAAAAGCAAATGCATTCATTTGTTCACTGTACGGAAATGAGTTAGTGACAAGTGAACTGACTCAGACAAAACATGCAAACTAAGGCTTCCATCCAAAATTTGAACTGTTACAAAAAACTTGTCTCCATCCATGCTTTTTGCCTCTTTCTAAACCTTGTTTGTAGGTTCCTACTTGCTATCGCATGCCCTCATGTGGATCTCTAACTTTTTCCTTACAGAATACTGATTTTAAATATCTTCAAAAATATGAATTTGCTTTTCTTATGTATACACATATCAAAAATGATCACTTTTTATTAAACATATATTATGTTTTCAACAGAAAATTTTTAAGATTAAATAATATTTAATTTAATGAGAAATTTTGCCACCAGGTTTGAGAAAATAAGCTGTTGAACACTGGCTACAAGTTTGCACACTTTTTTTTATATAAAAAGAATTGGCTTTTCACACACACACATAACATTTTAACTGTTAAAATCAGTTTGAAATATTCTGCTCCCTCTTTTGTCTCGCTCTGTTCGGTGGCTTCTTTTCAGCCAGCAAGTCAAGCAATCCTAACTGGCTCCCTCTTTTCCCTGGTACTCAGAGTGAGTCAGTTTCTCAATCAATAGCTCAATGTTCTGGTTAAAAATTATAAAAGTTCAACCGTAGAGTAGCTGCAGGGTAGGTTTTTATTGTTACTTTTACTGGAAAAAACTCTCTTTGCTATTTCATTCCCCTCAAAAGGGACCATTTCTCTGTGTAATGCAATTCACATTACATAGGTGTATATATACACATGCACATAGGTATGTATATTTATTGCCACTGGTCTCTTAATTTCAAGTAAAATATAACGTTCCAGTAACCAGCCACTTAAAGAACATCACAAAATTTAAACACAAATCTGTCATATTTTTGTTGATCAGTTTCTCTTCCAGTACGGTGAAGTTTTCCTTATTTTCTTGGACATACAGTTCAGTGTTTAATTTGTAAGTATATCTAAGACCCATTCAGACCTTCAGCTTGTGTTTTATCTCATTAAACAGTGATTGCATATACACCAAATTCTCATGCTACATAAATGGAGAATTTACTGTCTCCCAGTGGAAACATTTGGGAGTCCAAGCTGGAAGTAATCTCTTCTAAATGTAATATTAGATGAGTGAATGTGTGTGTGTGTGTATGTAAGAGGGCAAGAAAGATCTTCACTTACTCCAGAATAGGCATTGTGGAATTGAAGCAACCTGGCATGTAGACAACATAACTCTAAACTATTTAATTGATGTTAGTTTTACAAAGTAATAGCATGTACTTGAAGCGGTAATGTGGGAAGTTCCAAGTTTCTGATTTTCCTGTCCTAGGATACAGTCTATCACAGGATGTGAACTGTAGGTGCTTTTATCCCCAAAGCCTCTGTGAAATCTTCAGTAGGATGAAACAGATGAAAGATATTCTGGGTTGAGGGACAAAAAGGGTGTTTCTCACTCAACTATGAACACAGTATGTTCATTCTGAGAGTGTGAGTATCTTAAAAATTAGGTGTCCTTCACAGGAAAATTTATCTCACATAGTGATGACCCCAACAGTGAAAATAAAAGGCTTGTCACAGGCATCCAGATCCTATCAGCCTAGTAACAAGAATATCCTCTATTGATTCAAGTCACCAGAACTTTAGTGACGCAGGACTCTTGTTGCAGAATCAATATTTAGAACATGATGAATGGGCACGAAACTGAGAAAACACACCAATCAGCCCTGCATGTAAAGGCCTTCTCTAATGGAAAAAATAACCAAGTGATGTAAACAGAAAGGGCAAACCAAGTGACAACCTGCAAGACCACCCATCTGGGCTAGGCAGTTTGTTTCAGGGTTATCTGACTGCTTCCTTTGTGCCGGTTCACACAGTGACTATTGCTCTAAGTTTTGTTGACAGTGACCACAGATTAATTAGATCAGTGCTTTTTTAAAATGTAAACATTCCCAAGTTAGAAGACATAGTTCTCAGTGATTTTACTAGAAAACCCATATCCTCAAAGATTGTTTAACTGTTGCATTTCTACAATCTTCGTTTGGAGCTTCTGGCAACAGAATGTAAGCAACAGTTTCTGAAGTTGTGTGATCGCATCTATTTACAAAATATTTCTATAGTACACTTTTAGCAAATGACTTTTAAAACAGTTTTACAGATTTTTGCTGAGAATTGCAAAAGATGTCCAATGCCAATGCGAAAAAGAAAACTAAGCATGTTACATGCAGCCGCTGTAGAAGAGGAACATTACACTGTAAGCAACAATAAACACACTAACGTATTTAACTGAACAGAAAAAACTTTACTAACACTCTTTATGGTATACTGGGCTTTAAAATAGAATGATCAGAGACTTGCATAATTTCCTTTTATTATAAGCCATCAAAAATTTAACCATCTGAGCCATATTCTTCCTCATAAGAAATAGCACTACGCTCCACTAATAAGCCTTATAATTTCAATGGTCTACTTTTTGAAGAAAAAAGTACTCAGTTTGCATCACAAGCCCTAAATAATGCCAAGAGCTCTTCACCTTTTGCTTTTAGGTATTGTTCTCCTCCCTAATTTCAAGTGCTGGTTGCTACTTACTGATGAACACCTGAGCTTTCTATAGCAGATCCATCTATTCCCCAATAAATGCCTTGTTCCTCTCATGAAACTGTTGAACTATTACCTTTAATTCCTTCCTCCAGAGCCCAAACAAAGTGCTAGGGGAATGTGATTGAAAGCTCCAACTACCTTCTTAATTATTAAAAAGCGCAATCATAAACAACCCTGGACAGATAAATGCCCTTCTTTTTCCATTTTGGGAATCTCTTTCCTGGTTTTACAGGCTCCTAGACTGTACTGTTTCTGAGTATAGAGTGATGACCAATAAATAGTTTTACTGATCGCAGGTTGAGGGCTAAGCTATACAATTATTCCTGCTTCTCCAGAGTCAAGCACACAAGAGAGGGATCAGCAATACACTAGGAGCCAAAGTAACGCCCTTCTCCTTTTGAGAATGAGATCCATCTCTGACAGCAAATATAAAAGCGGTTGAAACAAGATTTCATGGGCCTCAATTCCCACAGCTTTTTCTGGGCATCAAATTTGATCACCATTGTAAAACATTCTATGTGAGTAGCTTGGACATTAAAAAAAAAAAAAAATCCCAAACCCTTTAGTTCTGTATAATTTAGAAAGTAAAATGAATCAGTTTTGTGGAAGATATTTTGATGTGAACCAGACAGCTTTTAAATCAGTTTTCAGCTAAGTAAAGAAAGGATCCTATTCCTCTTTGTTGAGTTATTGTACAACTCTTTTACCCTGATCTACCTATTGTGACTCCATTTTTCAATTAGTGAAAAGAAGAGTGGCTGCTATTTGAACCTGGATTAAAATCGAAAAATTATTATAGGGTTACAGAAAGAAGAGAGCTGCTATATTATAAATTAGTTTCTGAGAATATGATGCTGAAACAATTAAAATACCATGCAGAACAGTTTTTGAAATCCAGTATTTCTGTTCGTTTTTTCCCTTAATAGAAAAGATGCTCTCCCACAGCAACATTGGAAGGGGAAAAAAGGTTAGAGATTCTTCATTAATCTTTGAATTGTTCTTTCTTTTCACTATAAAAATCACTGTAGTTCAAACCCATAGACTCCATATGTGCTTTTATTCCTGGGCCAAACACACAGATCACTTTTTATTATTGCTAACATGTATTCATAATGGATGGCCACCAGATAGTCAAGACTCTTGTTTTTCTCATGTCACTGACAGATGTTTGCATAAAAATTCAACTAGGGTAACCTCACCACATTAAAAAAAATGTTTTGGTTTTCAAGACCTCACAGCGATAGGCATTTCAGAATATATTCCTGTACGTACTGAAACAAAACAATATGGAGATGTATCTAAGGTTCACACGTAACTCTGAGGACATTTCCTTGTGCTGAATTGCATGCATTTAATATGTCTGAAAAAGAGTAATATTCTGCAAAAGAAGAGGAAGGAATAGAGGCTTTCATATGACAGGCATAGGCAATTATAGAAATATTTACTTTAATTTACTGCTGAATAAAGAACTTACAGGTAACTCCAGGGCTCAGTTTGAACAGCTCAGTTGGGTTTAGTACTTTGCTGAGTCCGATGTAGGGGTTTCTATCATGGTGGTACCAACCATCATGCTGCAATAACTACATATTTTTTACATCAAGGTCGTCTTTCAGCTTGGATAGTACTTGGACTTCCTGCAATAGTAAACAAGAGGTTAAAGATAAAAGCTTTCCAGTCCTTAAATTAGTATTATTTCCACTTCACATTTGCTCAGGCATCAGAGATTTCTCTTTAAAGCTGCCAGTGTTAGTCTGTTCTGCTGACCCATAAGTAGCTGAAATCTGGGCTTTCTCCAGTGTGTGATTTAGGGGTTACCCTCTCACTCACAGAGCTAGCATGTGGTCTTTTTTTGCTGTAGAATTCCCTTAGCAACCCACATTTCTCTCTTTGCCAGACTTTCTCTTGTGGATTGTGAAGGCTTGAAAACACATGACGTCCAAAAGCTTGGAGGTCAGAGCTGGCAAACTGTAGCTTATTGTTGCTAATTATTTTTTTCTGGAGCTCCAGAAGGAGAGGAGTTTGCCTTTTAAATTCCACAAGTTCTGCGAGTTTTGTAGGGAAATGGAAAATTGTAAATATTTCCTTTCCTTGTCATGCAAGCCAAGTGTTATTATCTCACAAGTTCATTTGGGGAATGTTTGAGGTATAAGGGACATTTTGCTTTTTTGATTATTTTGTAAGATACTATTATTACATGATTCCACCAGACAATTTAAATTCTGGTCTTAGCTAAAATACTTAACATTTAGCCTTCCTGTAGACACCCTGCAAGCGTTTGAGTGTCCTACACATATTCGTGCTAACATGTCATCCAAGTGAAGTGAACTAACACTACAGGGACCATAGCAAGAACCAACTGGCTAGGACAGTCCTAATGCTTGGTAGAGTCTGGGTTTACATACTTGAATGCATACACAAGTCTGCATGAGAAGGTTTTTTCATATGCTCTATCTTACTAGATACCCACATGTTTCTAAGTTCTCCTGAAACTTTGAGGTGTGACAGAAAGCTTCCTTCAGAAGCAATGAGCGATCATCAGGATAACAGTAGTCAAGGTGACCTGTCTGCAAAAGCTTGACTTCTATTAAAAAAGAAAACAATCTCTGACCCAAAATTATGTGTCTATACTCCATTGGCCAGCCAGCTTTTCAGAATGCAGTGAGGGTTTTACTAACTCATCCCCCTGCCTAGAAACAAGGTAGGGAAGAAAATTGGTGTACTCTGACTGGTATGTAGCTGGGATGCAACTGGGCACACAGCTAAATGTAGCAAATGGGAACTGCTCCAGCCTCAAATGATATTAGGCATAACATAATTATATCTGCTCTGCATCTTTACTGCTTAAGGAAATCAAAGAATGGTTTTCAGGCTGTTACTGTTTTTACCAGCACCAAAAAATTTCTGCGAATTTTTCGTACTCCTGTATAATGCCAAATATTTCTTTTTCCTCTGGTTATGTGTATCTAGTAGCTCTCTAGCTGACATTCAGTGAAACAATATGCTATATACATCCATGCATCTCTAAACTGCTGAAGTCCCCATGCGAGAACTGCAGCAACCAGCATCTGCAAAAGTGATCATACTTAGAAATGTTATAAAACATAATACAGGCAAAATGGTCAAGAGGTTATTTAAGCCTTCCTTGCTATTCAGAATCCTTTTATTATCTTTTGTAAGCAGTTCATAATAAGAAAGCCTAGTTTTCTGAAAGCCATCATATACTGACTTTTTTACCTGTTCTATGAGGACTAGGATATAAAAACCATTAAAAGCTTCCTCCAAATACAAGTTAAATCATTCAGGTTAAGTCTTGGCCCAGCTGAAGTCAGTAGCAAAATTCCATCTGTGTTCATAGATCATACACAACCTCCATTTCTGAACATTTCTCAATCTATCTTCAATGTATTTAGCTTTAGAGCCTCCTGGTGAGGCAGGGAACAGCTGTAATTTTACAGATGGCAAAGTAAGTCATGAAGGCTAGGATTCATTTAACTGGTTCCACCTATTGAAAGTTAGGCATTTAGTCTACATTCATCACTTATGCTTCTCTAGTCAGCAGAAATTTTTCCTTTCAGGGGACATAAAAAAAAGAAAAAAAGAAGGAAATAAAGAAAAACCTTGGCCTAAACCCCACAAACAAAAAGAAAAAAAAAACCAACTAGTTTAAGCAGGAAGAATCACCTGAAGGAAGTGCCTCCAGCATAGCACAGGACCTTGGATGAAGTAACTTTCCCCCTGGAGTTGCCTCTTCATCTCCGCTGATGTTGAACAGAGCTCCAGATGACAATTTTTCAGAAATTAAAGTGAGTTAAAATCTGAATCTACAAAGGAACTTAGGATCACTACATGTACTAGTACAATGCTTAACTCGAGTTTACCCATAGTGCAGTCTGTGCTTAGACCTTTGGTTAAATATTTGAGTTCCACGTACTGTGCTCCTCAAAGTGGAGTGCAGATACCTTCTGAGATTACCAAAAAAAACACACAGTAAAAGATATTTAGAAAAAGAGCACCAGATCCCTATTCCTTCTTAGGTGACTCAGAATATGTTCATGATAATGTTCAGCTAGAGTTCAGAGTTCAGATTTGTCTCCTGGGGCTGGACACCCAAAATGCCAGTTTCTAAAAGCACAATATAATCTCTTCTATACATTATCTCCCTGCCCAGAGAACTCATGAGAGGAATTGGAAAATCTGGCTTCAAAGCTCATCTTCCTATAAATAGATGAGTTTCAAATCCACACCTCTCACTGTCCCAGGGGAGAACCAGATGTGACTTGTTTTACATGAAAATGTTTTCTTTGTTTTGTTTTTTAGAAAAAGATTAATGATCCAGTGAATAAGAGGGATTATCCCTCTCTAAACCCAGTGATTAAGACTGTCATCAGGTAAAATAGAGACCTGGACTTTGGTCTCTGCTCCATGATGTTTAGGTAGCAGAGCTCCAGAATCAAAAATCAGAAACTGAGTTTCCCTGCCTCAAATACTGGCTTGTTAAATATTATATCCAATACTTTTCCACATCTAAGATACTGCGAAAGTTTTTGAGGTGGACTACAGCTCTCAGTGATAGAAAATAAAGATGTATATACCTTAAAAAACACCCAGAAATATAGAAGATGTAATTTGCTTCCTTATAAATTGTTTTCAATGGGAAATAATTTGTTGAATCTCCCCTCTCTTTCCATAAACTCTTCCAACTGTGTAAAGACTTAGAATGTTAATGTTCCAACAAACAGCAAGTTTCTTCCTGCATTACATGTGCTGCTAACCAGTGGCTGCAGGAAGATGTGTTCACCCCATTAACAAACCAGTGAAAATAGGCCCATAGATTTATTTTCCAAGGTGACTGATAACCACAAGCCTGTATTTAAGGCAATAGACATCTTAAGAATTACGTGGAGTAATGAAAAGGCAACAAATCTTAACCTTGCTGCTGAACTCCTTGACAATTTAATTGTGTTTGACTGTGTGATATTTAAATCACAAGGCTAGGGTGAACCTGGTCAGACAAAGAGTCATGGTATGTAAGTTTTTTCATCTGTGAGGGATGAACAACAAAATTATGGGTTTCTTTTCACTTGTACACATATGGTAGTTTCTCAGTATTACATTTAATTTGAAAAATAAGAGAAGACAATCTAAACACTTAAATGTAACAGGTTATGTAGTTGTCAGTAAAAGTCTACAGTGACCACGTACCATTCATCGCTGTGAATTTGGATGTATTTGTCAACAGAAGCATGTAGCATTTTGTCTATTAATACAAACCTTAGGGTGAGTGTCCTATCACTCTTGTCTTATCTTTTAATAAGGTATAAATTAGATTTCTATCTTCTCTTTTTCTGCCTATCATTCATAAATAATAAATATACAAAAGATAATGTAAAAAACATTTTTTAAAATATGAAAATATGGGCAGTAAGATGACTGTGATGTATTTCTGTTATTTAATAGCAGGAAAAAAGGTAACAGATAAACAAACTCATTAACATAAATGTGTATAACTTGCCTACAGGATATCTATGGAATGATGAAGCTTCTTGCAGTATAATTTAGTACTGAAACTACATTAGGAATGCAAGGCCTATCCAATTTAATAGTTGTAAAGACTATGTGACATTATGATCTATAATTTTCAATGAAATCAGAGCTTTAAGCTAAGAAAAAGATATTTTGTTTTGAGGGAAATACAGGAACACCGTAATACAATGACCAGACACTAGGATACAATACAAGTACTGAGTTAATTTGTCACTGGAATAATTTTCCTAGGGTTGTGGTAAAGTTGCTAGAACTTTAAATATAAGGTGTGATCAGCCAAATATGTGCCTGGATTGAACACAGTGAACTTTATAGGGGAATTACCAGATAAAATGTTGTGGCCTGTACCATGTCAAGAATAAAACCACATGATCCTAACTCCTATTTCTGTTCATAGATCCAAGAGCCACTGGACATTCATCCTTGCTAAACTTCTCCCAGGGATCTTATCAATGTCATTGCCAAACAAACCTTCAAGCTGACACTACTAAAAAATCCACTGCCTGTCATTACTGATTTGTTTTAGAATTGAATTATTCACCCTTTGTATAATTCATTAAGTACATTAGAATATTAAGTTAATTTAATGCTCTCCTTTCCTGATTAGGATATTTTGTCAATCTCTTCTTCATTTAAGTTTGCAGTATCAGGCATTCCAATCAGTGACATTTAAACATGACTAATTTCAACTTAGAGGTGTAATCAGTGATTTTTCACAAGCAATCACCCCCGTAGATTAAAGAGGCTGACTCTTTTGGGAATTCATTTACTTCTGCAGCATTTTCTGGGAAACAATCTGGTTTGAGGGTAAGCAGTATTTTGAATAAGACCCAGTAGTCCTGGCCTCTGGTATTTAACTGGAGTGTTATAAAAACAGGTGTTAATGTCAAGCACATTATGTACTCGCTCCCCAGCAGTTGTTAAGGTGATAGATAGTGTGGCGGAAAGCACCCCTTGGCAGATGAAATTTCCTGAAACGTCCTTGTATTCCACACCAGCTGTGTAAAAGTGAGGTCAACAGCCATGCCCTGTGGGCTGGGATGAGCAATTCAGTTACGAAATTTCTCAGCTACAAAGCTTGGAGGCCAAAGCAGGAAAAAAAAAATAAATGAAATACCTGGTGGAGTCCAGGGGAATGCTGCTAATAGCTTTAGGAAAGACCAGGATTTCATTCAGTGTGTTTTAGTAATTAAAGTCAGGTAAGGGATTCCCAAAAAGACAGAAGGTAAATAAACTGTTTTGTTGGTTACAGGGCAGTAGCATTTCCATTGAGATCCATTCAAAAACTCACTGCTGGAAAACTTGTGTTTGCCTTTTTTCGCAAGTCTGTATCTTCTAAACCAACAAATAACATTAACCAATCCACATTTCAATTAAAAATCATTCTAATTTCACCCACAAGGCAATAATGACTTCAAAATTTCTACCTGATCCAATTCTAACATTGGGCTTTCTGCACACCATAAGGTCAGGTAAAGAAGGAGCCATGCCGAGAGCAGGAAACACACAGCTTATGGGCGAAATTGCTGGAACATTTGCATGGAGCAAACAAGCACTCAGATTGCATGGTTAGTGCCAGGCTGCCTCTCGTTCCAGATGAAAGGTGGACAAGGTCACTTCACTATCTCCAGGCTGTTATCCCTGGTGCAGGATACACTGCATCAGGAAGCACCGATCCCTGCTCTCAGACACTTGGGGATATGCAGAGGTGGCGAGATCAGAATCCGCCTCTCTACTTGTGGCAGATTGACCCTGGCTGGATGCCAGGTGCCCACCGAAGCTGATTTATCACCCCCCTCCTCAGCTGGGCAGGGGGGAGAAAATATAATGAAAGTCTCATGGGTAGAGATAAGGAAAGGGAGTGATCATTCAGCAATTACGGGGAAAACAGACTGGATTTGGAGAAATTAGTTTAATTTTATTACCAATCAAAATCAGATTAAGGTAATGAGACATAAAAACTAAATCTTAAAACACCTTCTCCCCCACACCTCTTTTCTTCCCAGGCTCAACTTCACTCCTGATTTCTCTACTTCCTCCCTACCAGCAGTGCAGAGGGAAGGAGAATGGGGGTTGTGGTCATTTCATCGCTCCCTCCCACGGGAGACAGTCCTCCATGAACTTCCCCAACATGAATCCTTCCCATGGGCTGCAGTTCTTCACAAACTGCTCCAGCGGAGTCCCCTCCCACAGGGTGCCATCCTTCAGGAGCAGCCTGCTCCAGCTTGGGTCCCCCCAGGGTCCCAGGTCCTGCCAGCAAACCTGCTTCAGCCTGGGCGCCTCTGCCCATGGGGCCACCGCTCCTGCCAGAAGCCTGCGCCAGGGCAGGCTTCCCACGGGGTCACAGACTCCTTCAGGCATCCCCCTGCTCCAGTGTGGGGTCCTCCCCAGGCTGCAGGCGGGTCTCTGCTCCCCTGTGACCCTCCATGGCTGCAGGGGCACAGCCTGCCTCACCATGGTCTGCACCACAGGCTGCTGGGGAATCTCTGCTCCGGTGCCTGGAGCACCACCTCCTCCTCCTTCTCCAGTGACCTGGGTGTCTGCAGAGCTGATTCTCTTGTCTTATTCTCTCTCACTTTCTGCTGAAAATTCCCCTCTCTTCACTTTATTGGTGTTTTTTGGTTTTGTTTGAGGGTTTTTTTTTTTTTTCCCTTCTTAAACTTGTTATCCCAGAGGTGTTACCACTGTTACCATTGTTGCTGATGGGCTCGGCCTTGGCCAGCGGTGGGTTCGTCTTGGAGCCAGCTGGCATTGACCCTATCAGACACAGGGGAAGCTTCTAGGAACTTTTCACAGAAGCCACCCCTGTAGTCCCCCGTTACCAAAACCTTGCCACGCAAACACAATTTGACTTGTCCCACCAGTTACACCACTATAAACTATTTTTGGGTCACAATGTTTACATTTTTGTGAGACACAGCCCCCAGTGGTGGAGCTTGTTCAGCTTTGCAGCTTTTCTGCCCCTACTTTATAGCCTTTGATCAGTACTTGTGTCTAAAATAAGGATTACGAAAAGAAGCGTTCCTCATGTTGATAACATTAAATCAACTGATCATATGTGAGAACAGTAATGCTATTTCAAGGGATGCCTATACTAAATGAATGATAGGGCAGCAGACAGGTTCTTTCCAATGCGTGGCTGTCAAGGAGCTGTTTTCTAGTCAGCAAGGATATTCGCACAACATCTGAGCAATGGCTGGCTTTTTGGGAGTATCTGAGGAAGGATTCGTTGGACATAGGCATTTTAAATATATGTAAAGCCAGAAGGCATTCCTTCTCAGGACTCATTCATTGTTGGAATATTCAGGACACCAAAACTATTTCCCTCAAGCTTTAAATAAGAGAACTCATTTGAACTTTTACAGTTTATTTTTACTGAGTGGAAAGCTACAGCATTGTACGTCTCCGTGAAAAGAACAGATTCAGTTTTAGTGTTCACAACCTTGACCCTGCGGCTTGCACACACGTATCGTGAGAGGCTCTTCCATTACATGATCACATAACAAATTCACACCCCTATTCCCTTTAAATAATTTGCAACTGTTTGAACCTGAGAGTTTCTCACTATTCAGCCAAGCGCCATGCCAGCCGACCACAAGTGTGCACCATATGAGCAGCTGAGGCTGTTGCTGCTCCGCCGGCTCTACCACCAGGATACACTCCCCATTGCCGCCTAGCACATGTCCTGCTTATGCACTTAGACGCCTTGTTTTTAAGATGTTTAGGCAGGTGGTGTTGTTATGGCCTGTGAAGCAGATGTGCATCTATGCCTAACAGATCATAAAATGCAGAGGTTAATAAAGGGATAAAAGGTGTCACGCTTGCAATATCAATGGTGAGGTGGGCTCAATGGGAGTCCAAGGTGTAACCATTGTTTAAAGGATATTATGTGATTTGTGAGGCTTATTAAAAAGTAAGAGCTATGTCTCAATCTTTCTCTGCAGTTTTCTTTCACCTTTCCTATTGTCTTCTCCCCATACTCCCTATGTATTTTCAAAATAATTTTATCAGTAGTCAGTTACAATATCACTTTTCCATATGTTTTAAAGCATAAAGCAGCTTAGTTTATATATTTACTTCTGAATTATCTAGTAGGAAACTTCAATAGCCACTGTAATGTTATTGGCATGCTCTCTTTCTTCCTTTTTCTTCTTTATTTATTTCAGAAATTAAAAGACCAAGCAGCACACATTGAACCCTCCTTCAGATTAACGAAATAAATTATAAAAATAAATAGATAAGCAGCTAAAATTGAACTATTTGATAAACTGAAATAGCTCAGCAATACAAATGAGTTAAAAAACAACAATTACACTAAACCTGAGTTCCAAAAGTCCTTTCCTGACATTCATTTATGGTCAAACAGTAATTAACAGAGAGTTAACAGAAATAATAGTAGGAGTAGCAATTAATAACAACAGCAAATTAAAAATGAAGGAAAATGTGATTGCAATGTGGGATCAATGGAAGCAAACCGTGATTAACGATCAGATTTTCAAGTGGTGTAAACAGTCCTGATTTCGTGGATTTGGGCTCCAACATTTTATAAGGCCTGCTTTTGGTCTTTGATTCACAAACGGATACACAGTAAAGGTCATCTTAATTTTTCTCTGCCTCTGTTTCCTGATTATTTCTAGCTGCAGAAGCACAGCTAGTTCAGACAGAAGCTGTGTATACTTAAAGATTTACAGTGCACAGAGAAGGTTTGAAAAGCAATACCCTACAACAGTATTTTACAATGTTTTCAAGAGTCAATACCTCACGTCAAACATTAAATGTCTTCTCCAGAAATGATTGAGCTTTCTTTCCTTTTTCTTTTAAATAAACCTACTCTAAGGTAGCATACAGACATATCATATAAAGCTATGCTACAGGCAGAATATTGTTAGAAATGTTTAAATTGCAGGTTTGAGCACTCGGCCTCAAACAGGGTAAGCTGAGACAGCAAAGGGAGTAGATCTGATCTCCCTTTACCTTTTTAATTTTAATGTCCCACCTTGCAAGTTTGGAATCACAGGGTAGCAACAGACTCTTAACTGAATTCATTTAAAATTCATATTCACATGTTACCTCTAAGACTCAAACCAGGAACTAACTTTCAGCTGAGTCAGCAGATACAGTAATAAACCATTCTCAGCTGGAAGTCAGTCTTTGAAGATATTACAGAACCATTAATCCACATCTACTAATTCACCAGACTGAACATAATTCAGTAACTTTCCAACAGATTCAGCAGTCCCCAGAAAATTGTGAGCTACTTAACTTTCAACCTCCATGAAGAAAAAAAAAAAGATGGTAAAAGTACGAAGACATTCAGCTACAGTATCTGATCTCAAAGCTGGCCACAATATCTATACTCTTCACATTTCCCTCATGGATCATATTTAATAGAGCTGACATGTTTGGGAGTGTCAAGCATGCACAAAATTTAATACCTAATTGCAGAAAGTGACATAAAGCCAGATTAAAGATAACACCAGTCGACAGTCACCCCAGCTCTTTGACTTGGACAAAATATTTTTAATTGTTCAAATACTAAATATCAACCCAGAAAACTGGATGCTTCCCCTTTGGACTGTGTAGTAAATGAGCCTTGTCTTCCAACGCATGTGCTTATGTGATGTTTTGTAATTAAAGTGTGTGAGTAATGGAGTGTACAAGAGTATCTCAGACATAAATCAAACGTGCCCTCTGGATCATGTGAGATTTTCCCCAGACTTGAATGATCAGGAACACCCCTTGGCAAGCAATCTACATTTTCAAGATAAGACCAATTGCAAATGGCATAACTGGGTGCCGTGGAGAGTATCATTTAACTCCACATGGGAATACTCTAGTATGTAACACATTGACTGTAACTTATTCCCCTTCAGGAAAATGCACAGCAATTTTAGAAGGCTTGGTCTAAATTACTATTGGGATGTAAATATAAACTCTGATTCCATGAAATACGGTGACATTCAGATCATGTTTTTCCATTTTGACACTTTCCTATTAGTAAAGGACATGAGAGATTATGGTCAAACCTGCTTGTTTTTCTTTCAGCAGTTGTATTAGCCCTATGCTGATTGCTTCTGAAAATCTTGCCTTCCTTAACATGCAGCTTTGTGGTACTTTGTACTGTAAGGGCAAAGTTCTCCCCTTTGTGCAATTCTTTTTCATTGCAGTGAGATCGCATACACCTTTTATATGTTGATTAAAACCTTGCTGTAGGGCTTGAGGGCAAATTTCTCATCTTTTCATACTTTCATCATTCTTAGTGATGTCACTGGGGGTTCTGTTGGGATGAAGAAAATGGATTACGCCATACAAAACAGAAGTCTTAAAAACAATTACATTTTCACAAGCCACTTAAAGAACAATAGTCCTGAAAGAAAAAAAGAAAAAAACACACAAAAACCCAATCCTGCAATTGGCTGAAAGGCTTTATGTTTTGGCATAGTTGCTTTTTCAGTGGAATTTGAACTAACATTTCAGCAACTCTGATAAGTGCAGAATACTTTTAATTTCAAACCACACTGGATATCAGCAACATTGCTACTTTATGAAACTACTAAGAAAGGAGAGTGAAGTCCTCCTTATGTTACTGGAAGTGACTGTTCAGATTCATAATTGTTTAGTCAAGTTTCAAGTGATCTGTATTTTAATAAGAACATCTATGGCAATAACGATATGAACTTATACTCTTTCCACATAGTTTGACAGTCCAAGACTGTAATGATCAGTCACAGAAAAACTACACATTCTTTTTTTCCAAAGGAACAGTTTCAAGAAAAAAAATACTAGATGAGGTCAAAAATTTCAGAGGAACATGATATTTTTATCAACTTTTTTTTTACTAGATCAGAATGCTTGCTTTATCTTGGTAAATAAACTTTAAAATACAACCTACCTTAAAGCATTTTAATAAGGTCAAAGCAGAAATTTTTCTGAATTTTTTTTGACATAAAGTTTCAAATTATTTGGTATTTTGTAACAATCCACAAAGAAAACAAATGTCAAAATGTCAGAAATTCCCATGGGTTGAAAAACTGCTTTAGACCCACTGTTAGGACAAGTATTACAGTAAATTCTAACAATGAAAATTGATGTGAAGTTTGGGAATACATCTAATGAGAAGTTTTTTCAAAAGCTGTGTTATGACCTGGGAACCACTTACTAATGGAATTGAATGGAACCAGATCACAGTTATCCTTCCACTCCTTTGAAAGTCTTAACCACAAGGAACAAAGGAAGGAAGAACTTTGAACAGGCTGTACTCTTAACTACAACAGATTGCTGAATTTTTGGCCCTAGAACCATGAGAAAAAGTTAACATTGTATGTCCTGATCCCACCCAGTAAGTAGAACATCTTCAGTGACATTTAACCTTTATTCTTCTTTTAAGTAGCGGAAACATGCATAAGTAAACTTCACAGTGTCACAATGTTAGGTAAAAAAGCACAGTTAAGAGTTTCATCTTGAAATTCTTGGACATTAATCTTAGCATTGGTACTCAGACAAAACAATATTTTAGAGTAGATGCAATTTTGTCCAAATATAAGTGAAAAGTCTAGTAAAACCTTAGCTTATAAGTTTGTTTGGGTTTGTTTTTTTCCTCTATGCTTTTATTTCTTTTTGGTTGTAATTATTTGTTTATTTGCTTTCATTTTTTCATCTGCTTGTATTGTGATTTCAGGTTTTTTGTTTTTTTTTTTTTTAAGTAAACAGTGTAAGAAGTTGGCTTAAAAGTAGAGACTTGCTGTATCTGGTAGTCAGATATAGCAGCATTTAGAAGCATACATTTTCTGGTTCTTCAAAATGAAAGTATTTAATAGTTAAAATGTGAATTCAATCCATAAGCCTCAGGGTATAAATTGATCACCAGATGGGATAAGGAAAAAATATCCCCTCTGGTATAATATCACATGCACTAAGTGGGTTTAACACCTTTCTGAGAAGCACCCAAAATTGAGACAAGATGCTGGATAAAATGGATTATTGATCTATTCTGTTAAAACAGTTCCTCTCCTATTATATTCCTCCCTTAACATGATGACTCACTTCATGCACTGGATTGCAGCAGCTTGAAATTGGCTGTCAAAGAATCATAGAATGGTTTGGGTTGGAAGGAACCTTAAAGACCATCTAGTTCCCCCCCCCTCGCCATGAGCAGGGACCCCTTCCACTAGACCAGGTTGCTCAAAGCCTCATCCAGCCTGGCCTTGGACACTTCCAGGGATGGGGCATCCACAGCTTCTCTGGGCAGCATTGCCAACACCTCACCACCCTCACTGGGAAGAATTTCTTATATCTTGTCTAAAACTCCCTGCTTTTAATTTAAACCCATTACCCCTTGTCCTGTCACTACAGGCCCTTGTAAGAAGTGCCCTCCCAGCTTCCTTGTAGGCCCCTTCAGGTATTGAAAAGATGCTATAGGTCTCCCGAGAGCCTTCTCTTCTCCAGCCTGAACAAGCAGAACTGTCTCAGGCTGTCCCCATAGCAGAGGTGCTCCAGCCCTCGGAGCATCTTCCTGACCTCCTCTGGACTTGGTCCAACCGGTTGATAGCCTTCTTATGCTGGGGGCCCCAGAGCTGGGTACAGTACTCCAGGTGGGGTCTCACCAGAGCAGAGGAGGAGAATCACCTCCATCAAGCTCACCTGCTGGCCACGCTTCTCTGGATACAGCCCAGGATACGGTTGGCCTTCTGGGCTGCCAGCGCACACTGCCGGCTCATGTTCAGCTTTTCATCCACTAGTACCCCCAAGTCCTTCTCAGGGCTGCTCTCTATCCACTCTCCACCCAGCCTGTACTTGTACTTGGGATTGCCCCAACCCAGGTGCAGGACCTTGCACTTGGCTTTGTTGAACTCCATGAGGTTGGCAGTGGCCCACCTCTCCAGCCTGTCCAGGTCCCTCTGGATGGCATCCCTTCCCTCCAGCGTGTCACCACACCACACAGCTTGGTGTCATCAGCAAACTTGCTGAGGGTGCACTTAATCCCACTGGACACGTGTCACATACACAACACAGCAAGACATGACAAGGAATCAGGAGACTTTTCTGCTTAGCTCATGGCAAATGGGAAACCAGTAGGAACTTCATTAACTCCCTCCAGTTAACGTCAACAGAAGCAGCAAGTGTTCAAATCCTTCTGCCAAATTACACCTGTGTGCATTAAATATGCCGTAAGGGGATAGGAGGTGGGGAAGATAAAGTAAAAATACAGGAAAAAAAGTTTAGGAAAAAGTAGAATTCTCATGGTAAACATTTTAATACTCAAGGACGAGCTCCAAATGGGTATCATATGGACATCTAAGAAATGAGAAAGGAGATTTTCTCAAGGATCTAAAATTTTCATACACTAGATATTGAGCTACCCTGAGCTTGTATTACTGCTATTGCATTTAAAGGGAATTTGTTATATTACCTCCAATGGAATTAGAGTTTGGAGGGACAATGAATTTGAGACTTTCTTCAAAAGGTGGCAAAAAGTTCGACTTCTGAAATCTCCAGCTGATCGCACAGGTTGCACATACTCATACACATTCACATTAACTTGTGTCATAAGGCCAGGGAAGGGAATCAAGGAAATGCAAGATATAATCAGTGGCATAATTAAAGTTTTCTTAGTCTGCCTTCAGAAGTTATCCTGTCCTGTAGAAGTCGTCTGAGGTTACCCAAATCCTTCCCTTCTCTCTTAAGCACTCTGTGGAATGAGGTACATCTTCATAAGTAAGCCTACACAAAATTTCATCATTGAACAATAGTATCTGCATCAGGCTTGATGTTAAATACTATAACCAGTTTTAACCTGAACTGTTTGATTTCTTGCAGTACTCCCGACAGTCAAATACATTAGGATCTGCTGTGAAACATGTGATAACAGCCTTTTGAATTAAGTAGATGTAGCAAGCTCACATCTTCTGTAACTATCAAAGGAGTGTGGATACTGAGAGGACTTACAAGAGATGATTATTTGATCAGATTTTCCACTTGACAACTGAGATTCTGAGGTTCTGCATGAACCAGCATCCTAAGCAGAGACCTGTAAATCCAGGGACTTCATCTAGCCTTCTGCCAGACTCGGCACGAAAGTGTCCACTTATAAAACACAGGAGTGCACAAACACATCTTTTTGGTGGGACGGAAGTGAGAGGGGATAGTAATCCAGCAAACAGATTTGCAGATGCTCTGCAGCTTAGCATCCTTGACAACAGGAGGCATGAGGAGTCACATTTAGCTGTTCTGCACTGAAATAATAACTAAGATTGCTTCTGCTCTGACAGGATGGGTCTTGAGCAATTTTGCATTTTCATTTGCTGTCCATCAGTGCACTCAGTTTTCAGTGAACTGGGACATTGTCTTTTATTTCATTTCAAAATAATTATACCCTTGTAATACAAATCTTATTAGCTGAGGAGAAGAATAGTAGGAAAGAGGATAAATCTACCCACCTACTTTCTGTAGACTTGTTCAAGTGATTGTGGGAAATATTATCCACATAAGACAGCTCTCCCAATTTCTCCATGGAGACCTTGCATTCCCATTCACATCATGCTTCGCTCAGAATCCCTAAACACAACAAATACTCATGCTTTAGTAAGCACCTGCTTGGCTTATTTGAAGAATCCTTCTGTGGCGGTATTAAGCCCTGACCTTTGACTTTTCCTGTCTGATGCCAAAATGATTATTTCTGCTGATTCTCAGTTTGACATCAGGGAGCAATTGGTTAAGCCTCAGATCATTCACCTTGTTATCTGCCATTCTTATAGATGTCTGTCATGTTTTTGTACTTCTGATTTATATAGATTTAATATTCTAACAACTATAGAGAAAGATGCTTCAATTTCAACTGACATTAACTCACCCACAATGCAAAAAATCCAATAATGCTTCTCTTTTTTCCCCTGTTTGCCCACAGAAACTCTGATGAACGATAAGCAGACAACTCAGTTCATAGAAACCAAACAGGGAGTCACAGACAAGCTTGAACCCTGCAGAGTCAGGTCACCTCTGTAAAACAAACTCTGTTAATGATGATTCTGCTATTGCCAATCCCACGTAGGCTCAGACAGATAGAAAAATGAAAGTAGTATTTTTTGGATTAAAGCATGTTGCCGATTTATTCTGCCTTAGGTAATGACAAAAAGAACTGACATTAACTATTAAAACATTTTGCAATATCAGCATTAGTTTCAAAGGGAAGCTTATTTTCCAAGTCAGTAACACATTTGATTTCAGATACATAAATTAACAAAATTGAGGTGAATGGGCATGTCAGATATACCTTTGAAAGGAAGCATTCTTTTGGAATGAATTACTTATATTTTGAGGACAACATAAAACCTTTTCAATCTTCAGACATAAAAATCTGGACAAGCTTTCTTCTAAAGCAAAGTTGGGGGGGAAAAAACAACAACAACACCCAACACAACAACCACCAAAACCAAAACACCTCAACCCACACTCAAAGGGGAAAAAAATATCTTCTACAGTCCAAATTTTAATTTTTCATTGTTAAAGTTACCATTCCTAGCAGCATAAGTAACATTGTAAAAGTCGTAATTTTGGTTGCTAATAAAAATGCAGGTCAATAGGAGCATGTGGTTCCTACTTGGGCAAAATTCTGCACTAGCCCACTTATGATGAAAGAGGAGACAGATCTGGCCCTCATAATGGAGTAAATACAGCCACCACAGTCATGCTGCTAGAGCTTGAGCCATACTGATGTACCAGTTGGGGTTACATGGATCTCTGCTAGCTCTGGCAACCTTAGTACACGCCCCAGTAATGGGTGATCCATGCTCCAGTGATCTGACATACCAGTGAGATTTCCCTGAAAAGCTGATGTTAGGAATGCTTTGGCACTTGTATGCAATAGAAGCTAATAAGATGAAGAGCTCAAACACATCAAAGTCAAGAAGCTAATGTCTAGCATGGGCAATAACAATGACAATGTTCTGGGTGATTTCCATTGGTGGTATTGCATTTTATGGCAGATCCATTGTGACAATTTCCTAATGCATTCATTTAGAGAAGCACAGATTTTCAGGAATGTGACTTTGTAATTTAAACTGTTAAATCAAATCACATTAGATGCCATTTGTTATTTAGTCAGGGCATTAAGGATGTTTTTATCAACCCTGATTTACTCCAAGTGCAGGTCACATCATTAACTGAAATTGCTTCAGGAACTCCATTTTACATTAGCACTTGGTCTTCACAAAATGGATGAATTCTTTTGTTTTCATATTCATGTTTTCAACATTGCATTTGCTTCCAGAACTACCTTGCTCTATCCACTCTTTCAGCTAGGCAGATGTTTTATTCTGAATTTGTATATGGTTACTGTCGTAAATCCTACAACCCAAAAGACTAAAAAATATGCTGATTTGATAGGGAAATCTTTATATTCATCAATACCCACTCTAACAGAAATAAGTAGAATGTATATTGGTTTTAATATTCCAATCAACCTATCCTCTACAGGGCTGCCCCAGCACCAGACTGTCGCTGTCAGCATCCAGAACATCTCTGCTGCGCCACTTCACTGGTTGGAGACCAAATGCCTTGTCTTACAAGTGGATGTCAGTCCTGGTTTCACTCTCTTTCACTAACTCACCTTTTATTACCTTATCTTCTTTAACTACCTGCTATCATGGGCTCTACAGCCTGGACTGCATGTTTTCCTTTAGCATCTGATTTAACTATTTTTGGTGGTTTCTTCACTCCCCTCCCCTGCATTCTCTGGCATGCAAACTGTGAATTTTGTTTCCAATGCACCAATTCAGCACCTTGCGAATTCTACTTGCACAGTAGCTTCTGGCCTAAGTCTGTTCCCACTGAGGTCAGCTGGCAGCTTGCCACAGACTTCAGTGGGAAGAGTATCAAACTGTTCTTTTAAGTGCAAATTCAGTCCCAAATCTGCAATTTGAAGGATGACATTATGTCTCAGCCTCGCTCAGTTTGATCTGTTGATATTTTAGCCAATTTAACATCTTAGATCATGTTCTTGGCATGTTGCTCTGAAGCTGGACACTCCCCCATCTTTTGTTACCATCATGATTATATTCTCCATGGGTTTTTACAGTGCTATCATCACTGTTGTATGTGAGGCCCTTCCAATTATTAAGTGACTAACGTCTGTCACATGTAATTCATTCCTGGTCTCCCAGGAGGAGCTCAGTAGAGAGTTTTGCCATGGCTTCCTCTTCACCACATCAAACACAAGACATCCCCTGCCCTGCCAAGCAACTAAAAATTAGAGCTGGGAAGAACATTCTGTCTAAATATACCACTCTCGAGGCATAACAAATGCTTCCAAGGTCAAGATGTTGCACTGTTCCCTATGTAAGGGTATGTTTCTGCATGAATATGTATCCATATACAGATGTCTGGGCTGCCTAACAGCAGGAGGGCATCGACATTCCAGATGTGGATCCTCATTCAGATCATACCTACATTCACACTGGCATTACATGCATAGTTTTGATTGTTACACAAATGCACCTTCATGGTGTAGCATAAAACACTGATAGATGTGCTGCATGTATGGCTTACCACACGCTGTCATGCGATGTCCTTGTCCTCCCAAGTCCAACCACAGAAGTTTCTATTCCCTTGTTATCTCCATACAACCCTCACTTCCGCCTATTGGGGTAGTGCAGGTCTGGCACTGCAAAGTAAAAGGCTGACTTGCTCGTACAGTGTCTCAGGTTGAATATTTTCCAAAGACTGGTAACTGAAAGAAGAAAATCAGAAATATAATGATTTAAAACAGTGATATAAAAA
>NW_010268665.1:0-12120 GCF_000690775.1 Eurypyga helias
AGCAGGAATTTATGACTATCAACCCAGATGCACTCATCTCAAAGAGTTTTGTAGGTAAAGAGCCGAGCCAGGGCCATCAGGCTGCCCACACCCCATGTGTGGATGCAGACCAGTACCTCCCGCTACCGTACCACAGGCGGGTCAGTGCAGAGCTCAGCATGCTCTGTGGCATTGCAGGAGGTGATGGCACTCCAAAGGACAACCTGCTGATCACTGACAAGCACCTGGGAAGCTGCTCTGAACAGACAGACTGTGACACCCAGGAATCACATAAAACAGAATGGAGCCCTTGGACAAAGTTACTGAGATCCAAGGAAAGATGTGGCATGGTTGGTTGCTTAAGTAGAAACTTATGTGGAGTCAGCAAGGGTGAAATGGTTATGGATGCACTTTCCATTAGTGCCTAAGCGGAGGAGAGAAAGGGTGAGAGGCAGCACATCCCTGGATATTGTCATGGAGATTTTTCCATGAGAGCTGCTCACCAGAAAAGCCTACCATCACTTCAGAAAAGCATATCTAATTTATGGGGCACACAGCCCAGCTCCAGTCACATTATGTCACAGACATGAGAAAAATTAATTAAGTGCATTCATCTTACGCTGCTGCCTGCTCATCTTGCTCGCTGCTTGCCAGTGCCTTTGCGCTAATTCGGACATTGCAAATTTTCAGCAAACATCACACAAGAGAAATACCGACTTCATTATCTGAAACACGAAGCCCAACAGAATGACTTCTGGAGGTCTTTTACGGGAGCCCGAGAAATGCTGGCTGGAATCACTAGAGGGAGCTGGTCCTCAGGCTGCAGCATCCACCCAACAGCGCCCACTACTTCGGTCTCCCCAAGTACGTCCCCAAGGAGTGCTACAGAGCTGCTGCTTCTGCAGCACAGGTATTGCCAAGGGCTGCCAATACCTCCTATAGCTTCACTTTCCTGCATCAGCAGTACAAAAACGGAAGTCTGAAATTACACCTTGTGCCTTGGCATCTCCTTCCAAGAATTACTGCCAGGTGCTCAGTTTGCATCTGTCCTGAGGGGCAGGCAGGGGCTGAGCCTCCAGCCTGCTTTATCCTCGTGCTGTGCTGCAACGAATGGTCAGACATCGGGAGCATTTCATGGAGGAGAGGAAGGCATATTTTGGCAAAACCAGCACAGACTCTGTATTTTCCACATAGGATTCTTAAGGCAATCTCAGGCTGTGGATAGTGGAGCTGGGAAGAGGTAACAGTTATGCCTTCCCAGGAAAGCTGAATATGCAAAATTAGCATAGATCAGTGCCAAGCCTTCTGCCAGAGAAAACCATACATCTGTAACTGAAACACAAATCCCAGCAGGAACAGACTGCTTGCAATGTGATGCATTTTGGAAGCCTGAAGATAACCTTCAAGGGGAGATACTCTGCTTTTTTCCAAGGGCATATGCAATAATTTGAGCTGCCCAAAACACATGAAATTTGGCATTTCTGTGTATCTAGTGTCTTTCAGTGTAACTCCATGCTCCTTGTTTATGAGCTAAAAATATATTTAATTTATGACCGAGAATTCAGATATGTGACTATGTGGTATCAGGGTAATTTTATTTTGAAGTATGATGCAGAGAGATACCTAACTCAGTACTCAAGTCTTGTGAGAAGTAACCATGTGGTCACTTTCCTGACTGCTTGTCACTGCGGACACACGCAAGGCTGGAAACAGGGATACCCAGGATGACCATGCAGAAATCGGGTTGTTCTGTCAGGCACTGTTGTAGGCACACCACATAGCTAGCAAATTTGATCTGACAGTGACAGTAAGACCACCCGCAGAACGTACTGCAGAGCTACGTTCAGCCCTGGAGGGGAATCCTAGGGGGAAGATGGAAAGAAATATGTGAGTACCCACTTTTTAGGGCTCTATGACTAACCAGGAGCTGACCCCAGCTGCAAGTGAAGACCTCTTCAGCTGTGAGACTCAAGGTTTTGTGTGCTGTGAATTCAAACTCCTGCAATTAAGGGAGGCCCAGGGATTGATCTCCCTTTTCTCAAGAACATAAGCTGCCATTATGCAAAAGGACAAACTCAGTCATGTTAGTTCTCCTGGATTCATGAAAGAGAAATACAGACTGCCTGTGACCCATCAGTGACCCTGATCTTGGCTTGGAATCTCCCACCCAAGAGGTGGGACAGAAGTGGGGTTACACACACCTTGTCCCCATGATTTCCATTGTCTGCTTCAAGCACAGTGTCCAGGTGATGCCATTCCTAAATAACCCCTTCAATACAGGGACTTCAGGTTGCTCACTGGTGCTGATGAATTGCAGATATCATGCCTTAAGTCCCTGATATATTGTTAGTGTCCAAATGTAGCTGGAAGGCCAACCTGCACTTCATAACACCTTGCAATAGACTCTGAATAGCAAAGCAATGGTGCAAATTCTTCCATGCTTCTCAAGGCCACAGAAGTGGAAGAGATGTTTTACAAATGTAAAACCTTTCACATCTCCACAACCTCATCTTTGTCAATGACAGTCATTCATTATGAATCTGTCCCCTCTGCCACCAGCCCTGACAGATGCTTCAGATGGGCTCCTTCTGGAGACCAGCAATAGCAGCAGCTGCTTAGTGCAGCTCCAAGTAAAGAGCAGAGGCAGAAGCTGCAGCAGGAACTGGCATGTGGTTTAACGGGCTGGAGGCACACTTGGTGCCAGTGAGCTCACTTGAAATATGCTGGAGTCTGCAGCTCCAGTGGCAAGTGTAACTCACCAGACCAACTCTCTGCACATGTCAGCCCTGCTTTGAGGGACTCCCCTCACTGGTACCAACCAAAGGAACAGTAAAAGAGCACACCAATTCCTGTGGATCTTGCATCTTTTCAGATGATATACTGACACAGATCGAGGAGTGTGCAGCCCTGTGTAACCAGTCACCACTCATCTGTTTAGGAGGTGCCTAGGAAGCATTTACAGACCAGGCTCTAGTTTCACATGTGGAAACCATGCAGCTCTTACCAAAAGGACCTATGTCTCTACAGATGCTGTTAGACCTACCTGAGGCACAACCCTATTAAAATCTCCTAATTTCCACCGTTTTTTCATTACTACTCCGAGTTGACAGTGCCATGCAAAGCCACTCTGAAAAGCATACCACATCTTACACAAAGTGTGGCTATGTTTTCTCTGATCTTAGCATCTAAATGCTACTCTATAGTTATTCATACATCATTACAAGACCTAAGCAGATGGATCTAATTTCAAGAAGTTTAAATTGGGACATCACATATGAGATGTGCCACTGAAGATAGCAGGAGCTGGGAGAGGGCAGCGCTTCAGGCATTAAGCTGTAAGAATTTTAAATCAGGCACCCTACAACTAACAGGCAACTTGGAAAACCTCATCAACTGAAAGATAAGAGTGTTTAACACAGGATACTTACAGGTAGCGTCATCCGGTACCAAGCAGAAGCCGCTGTAGGATCACTTGCAAAGCTCTTGCGTGTTAGTAGTTCAGATGCACTTAAGTTACTTTTGGTCCTTCTGGACCCCAGTTCAGGGGCACTCCAGGAATTAGGTGTGGCACTGGTCCTTGCTGAGGTCTGCGCCAAGGAGTCTGTTCTTGCACTGTTCCCTTCTACTTCTGAGAGGTCCACTGAGGACCTACACATGTTTGTAGTACTGGAAGCTGCACTTTTCTCCATTTTGGTTTGAGAGTCCTCCAGGGAATGTAAGCCTTGTCTTGTTCTCCAGGAACTTCTCACAGTGACATGTTTTGTTTCGGATGAAGCTGCATCTGAAGAACCATGGCTCTTCCAGCTGACTGTCTCTGAAGGTGGCTCACTGTTCCTCTCCATGAGTTCTGAAGTCTTTATCATAATGCTGCTTCTGGAGATCACTGTTTCTGCTTTACTTCTCAGTGCTGCTTCTCCAATTCTGTCCATCTCAGATGATTTCAGAGCACTTTTATTAAGTGATATCTCTAAGGGTGTGGGGAGATTGTTTGTTATTGGTGAAGGCTCATTTGGAGCAACTCTGATGTTGCTGGCAGTAACTTGCCTTTCCTTTGCTGCTATAGCTGCACTGGTCCTTGGAGCTACTGGTTCAGAAGGGAATATTGTGATGCTGCTTGTCATTTTATTTGTTACCATTTTAAAACCAGACTTCTGTTTTTCTGACTCTGCCTCAGAAACAGTCCCTCCCATGACTGCCTTCATATCCTTTTCAACAATTGCAGGTTTAATGACAGCTTTTGATCTCAGAGCTTCTCTCGGGCTGAACGACCTTCTGGATTTAAATCCACTGGTGCTGGTATCTGATGGTTTTATACACTTGGTGGACTCTTCATCATTTACAGTGGTTTTGTCATTTTCAAAATGTGATGCTCTAAAAACTCCCCTGGAATTGGAGAACTGCTTGGAACTGATGTTTCTTCTTGTCTCAAAATCTGACTGAGTTGGTTTTTTGCTTCTTCCAGATTCTTCATCTGAATTAAGTTTTTCCTGGTTATTCTGGATGGTTTTGGAGTCCATTTTTAAGTCAGAATTTACATGATCTGTTGCTGAAGTTGAAGTCTGCTCCATGTCTTCTTTATCAAGACGTGTGAGAATCTGCAGAATGTCTTCCTGACTCCTGGCGTGATGGGAACGTTTTGTTAGTGTTGAAGGCTTTGCACTTTCAAGTGATGTGTCTGCAAATTCTTTTTCCTGGGAAGTTATTTGTCTTTTAGCTCTCCCCTCTGAAGACTGCTTATGTGATGCAGCAAAAGTGTTTGCTACTTCTGCTTTAGAGCCAGTGGAGTCCAACACCGACACACGTGAAGAGAGGTGGTACGTGTATGCTGAAGCTGTGCCATTGGAAGAGGTGTGATTACCCCTGGCAAGCAGCATGTCCCCCAGGCAGTCACTCGCTTCTGCCTGACTTGTTTTCAGCTTCTCGGCCAAAGCAGCCACTGATTCTCCTTTGTTTGACTTTTCCTCCCGTGGGTCAGCAGCAGTTTGGCAGCTGCCACGAAGCACCTGAGATGGTTTTTCAGCCTTGGATCTCAGGCCTGTGTCACCAATAGGTTTGGAAGGTGATTTCCAAGATTTCTGCTCCTGTGCAGCAGGAGGATACCGGCTGAGGACAGATGGCTGCTCTTTTGATCTCTTCCCCTCATTCTGTGTGATGCAGCCTTCCTTCAGACCAGAAGAAAAAGTGGAAACTAAAGATTTCTCTTCCAGCCTTTTTGTATCTATCACAGCAGTGTCTGAAAGGACTGATGCACCAGATGCTTTTCCTGCCTTCCTGTTCATTAAGCTTGGACTGGGCACCTGCTTAACCCCATGGCTGTAGCTGTTGCTACTGACAGAGAAATCTCTGTTTCTTGCTCTTTCACGGCGCTGCTGTGGTGAGAGCTCCCTTGGTTTGTGCTTGGCAGCTGACAAATCAGCTGTGACACCTCTGTATTTAGGCCTGTCAATTTTTCCTCTGCTAGGAAAGCTTGTATCTTCATTTCCAACCTCCCCATTCTCCAGATCTTTCTGTTTCTTTATTTGCATTTTTATTTCTTCTAGCTGACCCGTTAAGAGTTTGTTTTTATTCAGTTCACTCAGGTAACTGTCTTGCAGGTCATTGTTTTTGGCTCTCATTTTTTTAAGTTCTTCTTCTAAAGATTCAAAACATTTGACCTGAGTTTTAAGTTTCTCAATTTCTTGAGTGAGATCTTTCACTTTGTTGTCTTCCTGATTTTTATTCTTCTGGTTTTCTGATTTATTCCTGGTTTCATTTTCTACATGTTTCAGGTAATCCATACTTCCCTTCCTCCTGGTCTCCTTAGAGGGCAACGTAGAAGTCAAGTCATCTTCAATCCTCAAATCATTTCTGTCCAGGAGATTATTTGATGACCTTTCTAGCAAGTTAGATGCATTTCTAGTTTGATCTGCCCTATTTAGTTTATTGTTTTGTTCTAGTTTCTGTGTTAGCTCCTGAATTATTTTTTCATTCTGCTTTTCTCTTTCATTAAAATTTTTTCTTTCAGTGATAAAGCTCAGTGCTAAGGATTTCAGTTTTTCTAACTCACCTGTTAAGCTCTGCTCAGTTTTATCCAGCCTGTCCTCAGATGCTTCCAGTTCTTTCACTTTCACTCTAAGTATTTCTAATTCTGTAGATATCTTTTTGGTCAAGTTCTTTTCTTCATTGAGACTAAGACACAGCTGCGTACAGTCATTCTTGCTCCTGACAAAGGCCTCCTCCAGCTTCTCCAGCTCTGCCATTCTCCTCTGAAGGTGTTCGATTTCTGATTTCAGCTCTTGGGTGAGGCGCTCTTCCTCTTCAAGTTTTTCTTTCATTAACCGGCAAAGCTCTTCAGCCTTCCTAATTTCTTCATCCTTGCCTTCAATCTTCAGCACTCTTTTCCGCAGGGCTTCAACATCAGCCAGCATGCTGGAGTTGCTGCCTTCTGCCTGGATAACTTTGTCCTGGAGGTCAAGCAGCTCATCCTCTGCTTTCTGCAAATTTTTGGTTGCTTCCTCCAGTTCATCAAGGCGGCGACTAAGACTCTGCAATTTGAATCGTAGGTGCCGATTCGAGGTTTCCTTGTAACCTGTAAATTCTGCCATGTTTATTTTTTATTCCTTTTAGGTGAAAGCTTTGATTAGTCTGAGTGAATAGTGTGGTCTTTAACACCTTGTGTATTCCTGGTACATTACTGTTTCTTTGAACAGAGGCAATCTCACCCTGAAAAAAAAATGCTTAAAATCAATATAAGAGCTCAGAATATTCTCACTGCTTAAGTTATTTATATAAACATTTATAGCCTAACTTTTTAATTGTTTTTTAATGAAGTTCAACAAGACCAAGTGCAAGGTCCTGCACCTGGGTTGGGGCAATCCCAAAACCAAGTACAGGCTGGGCGGAGAATGGATCGAGAGCAGCCCAGAGGAGGACTTGGAGGTAATGGAGGCTGAAAAGATGGCCATGACTGGCAGTGTGCGTGGCAGCCCAGAAAGCCAACCGTGTCCTGGGCTGTATCACAAGTGTGGCCAGCAGGTTGAGGGAGGGGATTCTCCACCTCTACTCTGCTTTCGTGAGACCCCACCTGGAGTTCTGCATCTAGCTCTTGGACCCCCAACATCAGAAGGATATAGATCAGTTGGAGCGAGTCCAGAGGAGGCCACAAAGATGATCAGAGGGCTGGAGCACCTCTCCTATGAAGAAAGGCTGAGAGAGTTGGGCTTGTTCAGTCTGCAGAAGAGAAGGCTCTGGGGACTTTACAGCCCAGTCCTGAATGAGTGTCAAGAAACCTGGAAGGGGACTTTTTAAAAGGACATGTAGTGATAGGACAAGGGGTTTAAATTGAATGCAGGTAGATTTAGATTAGACACCGGGAAAAAATCTTCCCGGAGAGGGTGGTGAGGCACTGGGACAGGTTGTCCAGAGAAGCTGTGGATGCCCCATCCATGGAAGTGTTCAAGGCCAGGCTGGACGAGGCTTTGAGCAACATGGTCTAGTGGAAGGGCAGGGGGATGGAACTAGACAATCTTCAAGGTCCCTTCCAACCCAAACCATTCTATGATTCTGTGATTAAACACATTTCTGAGTGCTAAATTAGAATACATGAAACTGTGGAGAAGAGACATGGTCCATTTACTTTGCTTATACAGGATTTCCAAAAACAGCCTGTTCCCTGTAGCTGAGGGAAGGAAATGCCCTCCTCTGCTGCTCTGCACAGACCATGTGTGCACAACCAGCAGACCCTCACCCCACTGCTCAACAGTCAGCACAAGCTGCCTACGTGCAAGTGCTTAGGCTGTGAAGGTTCATGAACGTGCAGGACTCAGGTCCCTGTAAATGGACATGACCACACAGCAGACACTTCTCTTTTCAGCACTGCGCCAGTCTCCTGAAGACGCCTTCTCCTGAATACATGGAGATTCAGGAACCACAAACAAGACCTGGAAACTAGAAAATGCAATCCCCAGCCATTTGGTGGCCACTGAGGAAGGTGCAAGCCTCCACACACCCAGCACAGAGTCAGAGGGTGTGAGCGCTACTGCCAGTCGGCACTGTCCATTGCTGCCAGTATTTCTCCTGCAGCCCAGGCTGCTTGGCAGAAATCTTCACCTGGGTTTTAGTCACATCCCCAGGACACCGTGCCAGGAGAGTTTCAAGTTTCTCTCTCCTGTTTCAAAAGCTGTCATTGCCCTCGGCTGCCACCCACTCGCCCACCCAGGAGATGAGCAGTTACGAATGCTTACACCTCTTCTCCTTGCTGCCACTGACAATGCACAGTGATTATAACACACAGGCACGCTGTAACACACTAAATGTAGACCTCTTCCCAGCTCAGCTCAGAGGTGGCAGGGCTCTCTTTAAACAGTCCCTCCGTGCCTGGCAGGGAGTGGGGATCTGAGCAGGCCAGAATGATGTGTGGGAGGACCTGAAGTCCCTCTTTGGCCCTCAGCATTAGCATCGTTCCATCCTGGGCCAGAGGCATGTCCCAGTGTGCACAAGGGCTACTGCAAATTAGAGGGGAGGGGGGTGACAAAGGCTCTGCGCCCTTGTCCAGGCTGTCTGCCTTGACGCAGGACTTGGCGTTGGCATTTATATGGAGCTTCCCTGCAGAGGAAAGACTCAGGAGTTTCCTATTTCACAGCGCTCAGAAGAGAAGAGCAGGATGTGGGGAGGAGACAGTGCCTGTAAGGGAGACTGTAGCGCCTCAAGTCTTTGACTCAAGGCAGTTCGTGTCCTGGCGGGCAGGGAGAGCCTGGGCTGCCAACCGGCACACCGGGCACTCGTGGTGCACAGCAGGCAGACTGCAAGCCCGCTCCCAGGGACCTCCCTCAATCTGGGGGAATCACCAACCTATTTGCTTGGTCTCACACACCTCAGGCAGCTGAAAGAAGCACGCGGAAAGCAACCTGGCCTTGGCTGCACACCTATCCCAACCCTCACCACCATGATCACATCCTGCCCTGGGCCACCCACAGACTGTAAACACCACGTGGGCCACAGCACTGCTGCACAGCTGTCTGCAGACAGGAAATGCTGTTCAGACCCCAGCAGGATCCCATCAAGAAATGTCATCAGAGCATCGCAGGAAAGGCCAAAGTGAGCAGCTCCTCAATACCCTGCAAACAAAGCCCTGTCCCCAGCAGGCCTCGAAGCAGGGAGTTAATGGTTAACCCAGCACTGGCCACCAGCTGGGAAGTAAGAGCTGCCTCATCTCCGGGATGCAGCTGGCGCAGCACAATGCAGACAGCCGCGCAGCAGGGCTGGTGTGCAGTGCTGGTTTTCAGGCTGCAGCTCCTGCACATTGTTTCAGGGGCTGTATACGGCTGGCGAGTGTGGTACTAGCTGAGCGGGCAGCTCTGGCTCCCAAGTGACAGGTCCCTCACCACAGAGAGACCATGGTGGCTCCACAAGCTCTGCCAGTGGGACCAGTGACACAGCTCTCTTTGTGGGGAGGGGTAGGACATGGATAGCTACAGGCAGGGGGGGGGGGGGGGGGCACATTCCTGCAGTGTCAACTGCCGCCTGGGTGGAGCAGGACCTCCCTCTCACACACTTGGCACCCTGGGGAAGCCCCACTGTGGACGCCAACAGAGGATCAACCTCAGTGAGCAACTGGGTACACAGAGGCAACCCTGCCCTGAACATAATGGGCTTCCGCAGAAAGAAGAAACAATTGCCCTGGGAGGTGACCTGAGGTGGTCCAACATAATCTCCACCAGGAAGGAGGGGGAGTTTTGGGCACAGATCCCTTGGAAGGGACCCAGTATTGCTAGTGAACTACCCATCTTGTTGCTCCACCAAACCATGGTCCTAAAGCTGGTTCCTACAGAGTCTAGACCATGGCTAATAACATGCCTTTGTGTCTGGACAGGATATTGCTGGGTGAAGAGCTCTGTGGGGGCCACCAGTCAGGATTTAGACCCTCTGCCTACAGCTCATGGGTCATAAAGAGCAACAGGAGGAATGTTGGGACTGAGTAACTGATGTCAGAGGCTGGTCAGAGGCCCACAGGAGAGCCTGATTTAGAATGAAACACTCAAGGCTTCAAATTAAGCAGAAAATTGAACTCAGCTATTAATTGCATGAATTAATTACTAGTGGTGTCCCTCAGGGGCTGATGCTGTTTAATGTCTTAGTTAACAGAGATTATGGGATACAGCATGCTCTCATCAAGTTCGTGGATGATACTAGACTGGGAGGGAAGGGGGAAGCACAGGTGATAGGCTTGAAGGCAGGGCTGTCCTTCAGAGGGACCTTGACAGGCTGGAGAAAGGGGCGGACAGCAGCCTCAGCAAAAAGAAGTCTGAGTCCTGCTCCCGTGGCATCAGGACAGACCAGAGATGATGGCTAGAAAGCAGCTTCACAGAAAAGCATCTGGGGAGTCTTGGTGGATGAAAAGTTGAAGAATGGTCAGCAGCGTGTCCTCTGGCTAAAAAGGCCAACCATAGACTGGGCTGTGTCAGCCAGCAGGTCAAGGGAGGTGTTCTTTCCCCTCTGGGTCTTGTGAGGCCACATCTAGAGTGCAATGTCTAGTTTTGGACTGCCCAGTACAAGAAAGACACAGATGTACTGGCTGAGTCCAGCAGACGCCACCAAACTGGCCATGGGCTGGAGCAGTGGACATACAAGGAGACAATGAAGGAAGTGGGTTTACTTAGCCTGAAGAAGAGAAGGCAAAGACCTTTTTCTGCCTGCAGCTACCAAACAGCAGGGTGTAGAGAAGACAGTCAGGCGCTCCTCTGAGGAAAAAAGCAAAAGATATAAGCTGCAAGAAGAAAAATTCCAAGTAGTTATTAGGACTTCACCCCCGGCCCCGTGAGAGTGGTCCAACACTGGCACAGGGTCCCACAGAGGGTGTGGAACCTCCATCTGTGGAGGTACTCAGAGCTCTACCAGAGGCAGCCCTGGAACTCCCCAGTACCTCCCCAGCTGACATGGTTTGCTGCTAGAGATAAAAGTGGCTCTATCTACTTAGCTTAATAAGGAGGAGAGGTAAAGCAACATCTTCCACAAACAAGTATGTGGAGAGAATGTATCCATGAAGTATTTTAGCAGAAGGCACTTCAACTTCTTGGCAAGAACCAACCCCAGTACTTGGAAAGAGAACCTAAACAAATTAGTAATACAAATAAAATACACATTTATAAGATTGAGGGGAGTCAGCTGATATGAAATACTATCTTAGATGTAGCAGAGTGTTTTAATCTGGTCATGTTTTGAGTGACTGCTTGGACCAGAGACCTCCAGGGGTGCTTCCAACCTAAATTACTCTGGCTGTTCATGACTTGCCTTCTCTAGCCTGTCACTGATATCAAAATACCAGAAGGAATGGTGCAGGATTCAAACATCAGGACTATTTTTAATGCTAATATTGTTGGGGGATGTTTAAACAGGACTTGTTAAATAAATCTGATAGGGCAATAACTTGCTCAGCTTGTAAAGATACTGAACAATCTGACATGGATGGACTTCAGATTTTTCTCTCTCTCTTTTTGGAAAGTGAGCAGTATTCATCCTAGCTCTATTTTACATTTTTAGGAGGGGAAAAAAAAAAAAAAAACCCAAAAAAAAAACCAGAAGAAAAGAGGGTGTCCCGATTGACAAATAGCAAAAAAACTGTGGCAGTGGCAAATATAATAACAGTTCAGTTAAATGGTGCTATCTGAGTTACTGATAAAGTGAGGTCAGACTCTGAAGGGCTGTATCCTGGAAACACTGACAAGGCTTAAATGGTCACAGCTGAAAGAAAAACGGTCACTTATCAGATGTACTGCTGCAGCTCAGAGGCATACCCTCTCGGCTGTATCAGCAGTAAATACTGAGTAGAATTATGACAGTAGAAATGACATTATTTTGTGTGCAGTACTGGACTGTGTCCAGACACCCAAGTCTGATGCATCCCACCTTGTTTAAGTTGTGACACAGAGCAAGAGAGACACCTACAAATCACTCGAGTCTTCTAGACTCAAATAGAAAAACACACTTATGTGTCTTTATCTGACCTTCCCAAGACAGGACTTTGCACAGCAGAAGAATCACCCTTTGAGGGATGATACTCTTCACACTGACAATGAAGGGAACACAGACATAGAATCACAGAACGGTTTGGGTTGGAAGGGACCTTAAAGATCATCTAGTTCCAACCCCCCTGCCATGGGCAGG
>NW_010268665.1:12418-19999 GCF_000690775.1 Eurypyga helias
CTGATTTCCCCTGAACGACAAAGGCAACACAGCATTAAGCCAAGAGCCACAATAACATCCACTTGGATTTGAGTTCTTGAAAAAATGCCCTTCTGATGAGACATGTAGGAAGCCTGGGGAATCTCAAACTGAGTTATTCAAAGCAAATATCAAGGCAAGATGTGTGGCCAGTAAATACCTACAGGGACAAAAGATGTTGTTTGATCTAAAAGGTTCTTTATTATAACACATTAAGCCAAAACCCAATTTCATAAGAGAAATATGGCACACAATTGAACTGATAGAAAGTAGTAACTTACTAACAAACACTGCAGTGAATTTACCAGGATTCACTATTTAAATGGCTCATTGTGATTCTACTTTTTCCCGATTGATTTGTCATTGGGTTTTCTGGTCTTCCTCAAGAACTGCGTGTATCTCCTAACCTTATTTATACTTATCAATTGCATCCCCACCCTGTTTAGTGCAGATTATCTTTCAGGGCTCTTCTGACTGTGTGGGTTTGGCCACAGTATCCTGCTAAACATCTTTGAGAATTCAGTATTCGGAACATTGACTAGGGTACTTTCACCACCCTCAATTACCCTTCATGTTCTTAAATTTAATTTTTCCTGCACACTGAGTTTTGCTAATCATTATCTACAATTTTATGAAAACATTTTTTGAGCAGCATCATTGGATATAACCTTCCACTGGGACTGTATTATCTTGTCTGAACAAGACACACACAATCAGTTCAGAGCTCTGCATGGAGGCAAAAAAATCTCTAGCTTGAAACATCTGTGCTCTCCGAAACACTATGAATTAGGAGATAACCATCTCTCATTTCAAGAACAGCAATTAAATTACTACTACTTGAGACCTACACAGATAATTTCTGCCAGGAGCCCTTAGGACTGTGACACGGTTTCTCTACAGATTCACAGAAGCACCTTACCCTACATGTCATGTTCCTTGCTCTGAAGTGGTGGTTAGGAAAAGTCCCACAAGCACCCACTGATCGGGTTTCAGGATGTCCTCAACATGGCCATGGGGGAATAACTGTTGGCACCCATTCCTACTGTGCTCTCTGATATGGCAAGATAAAAATGCTGCCTGCTGCTATGCACCTCTGTTGAGTGCTAAAACTCTGCTATCACTCACGAGCACATTTTGCACTTAATCTTTGGAGAGTTTTTTATCTTTTTGCTTGTGCATTTATACTGATAATGCAACACCCCTTACTGTGGCTGGGGGAGCATGGGCCCCTAGTGATGGCACTACTAGTCTTCCACAGTACCCATCATAAAAAGGGTAACGGCATGTCATAATACGTTAAGTTTCAGCCTTACCCAGTCCTAAAGAAGAATAAGAATTATTCATTCCTTGTCCTTGCAACCAGTTTTTATTCATAACTCCTTTTGCTCTTGATGCCGTAGGGGGTTCCAGTAAACCCTGGAGAGCAGCACTCATCACATGCAATAGAAAATCAATAGATTCAAACACAGCTATAATAAGAGATAAGAACAGCAATTTGCCCCATTATATTGGAGGACTTGGGTCCTCCATACTGTCAAATACACACAGGCATTTGAGTTTTGTATTACTCAGCTGACAGGTGGTCGAGGTGCTGGGGGGAAGCAGAGTGGGGCTATTGTCCATGCTCTTGTGCATGGAATGAGCTTAGATCTTCCCTGTTCTGTTTTCTCCTAAATTATTATTCAAAATACCTGCAGGAACTGTGTTTTTGCACAGAGCACAATGCTGTGAGTATTTACACACATCTGGGGAAAGGGAGCCTTAGGCAACACAGGTCTCCAGACTATGAATTCAAATTGCATTAGTAGGCTGACAGTCACTTCAATCATAAGGACAGATCTGGAGACATCAGCAAAACCTGGGGTAGAACGAGGGTTCCTCTTAGCCAAGAGATGGCCAAGCAGGTCAGGAGGGAGTTGATTAGACTACGCGCTGATTCTAATGCATAGTCTTCCACCTGAAGGTTAGGTATGTTTGTGGGATTCTGCCCCATGTGCATATACATCTGCAGTTTTAATTAAAGGGTTTCTGATGTTGCATCTATGTATGTAAGGGAGTATGAATGTGTCATGCTCAAATGAGGTAATGCTGCTAACAATTCACGCTTGTATCACAGCTCAACATGGTGAGAGAATCAGCGGGATTTTTCTTCCTTGTCCTAGGGTGGAATGGGCTAGGAGGAGTCCAGCACGTCATTCTTCATTTGTAAAGCAAAATTTCTCTGCCCTTTATATAGAAAAAAGACATGGGTGTCACAAATTGCAGCAGATGAGGATACTCATGGCACAGCCTTCATTTTGTTAAAGACAGAAGGAAGGAAAGTTTTTCTTAATTTGATTTTGGCTTTTATGATCTCCTTACAGCACCTGGTTCTTGACCCCACACAATGATACATAGTCTTAATAACAGGAGAAAAATACACCAGGACAAAAAAACAAACCCACCACCAGTACAGAACAGGATACTCAGACTAAATAAGACACAGAGTCAGTCCACTACATGCCAGCAACCCCACATGCGACCTGCAGGAGCCTAACAACTTCCTGGGGCAGCTGAAGACAGGCCAATGATTTTGCTTGCACAGGTTGGGGAAAGGGGCACCCTGGCCCCACTGAACACAAGGACAAAATGCCAAGTGACTTTTAAGGATGTCTGTATTTTGGAAGATGAACTGTCTCAGAAACATCTGCATCTAGTGGGAGAGGAAATTCTCAGAGTCAGAATAAGCTTAACAGTCTGGAAGTGGTTTGAATATTGACTAATACAATGCTAGACTAGAGACACAAAATAATGAGACAGTAGCCAAAAATAACCACAGCAACCACAACATGCAAGGAGACTAAAACAAAGACACCAAACAGCATCTACAGCAAGTGTGGGAGACTGCAGCAGGCTCTTCAGATGCAGGAGAGGATCTGGCACATCACTGAGTCATACTGACCCTATGCCAACACTCTGATCACCCACCCAACTTCTCAGTGCTGCTCTGCTCCAGGCATTATAAAAGGAATTCCTCTACACAGAACTGGCAGGGCCAGTGTTAAAGAAGCAGAGCATAAAGCCACCCCCAGTTGCAGATGCTTTGAGCAGCACTGGGGTTTGAGCAGACACAGGCACCATTACTTTATTGTGAACAGCAGAGATTTTGCTTTTCTCTATAAAGCTGCTACCACTCTCCTCTGGCTCCCCTTCAGAATCACTGCTTGCCTCACACTGGAAAGATTCACAAGGCTGACTGAGACCAGGTCTGAGCATTCAGTGACTACATGCAGCATCTTGCTTCCCACAATACACAATAGTGTTAACCTGCACAAGCGCCAAACAGCGCCCTGCAGCTGGTGGCATCCTTGGGAACCCCATGGCAAGGAGGATGTTACCTGTACCCTGGGGCTTTGCATCAGAAATGGACAGATACTTTCAAAACCCCCCAGCATGCTGTTCCTATCTGCCATGTATCAAAAAATGCTGTGTACATGCAGCAGATAAGCCACCTATTTTGACAAGTTCTACATTTGCCTTATATCTGAATTCAGCAATACATTTTTATGTACTGTAGGCAAACAGAAATGTTGCTGGGACAGCTAGGGACCTCATCACATCATAGACCTCAAGAATTACCTTCCTGCCTTCTTCACTCTGTTTCAAGAAAAATGGCCCATCCTGCACTGATATCAAAGCCAAGGAAAATGTTTCTTCTCTGACTCAGTGTACCATGCTGCTACTTGTAGTGTCCTCAGAAACAGATTTTACTGCCACATTTGATTCACAAACTATGCAGGCATTTCTCCAAGAAGTCACAAACTCAGCAGCATCCTGTGGATGGCATGTGAAAATCTATTGTAATATTTATTGGACATGGAGGTCTTCCACCTCTTTCATCCCTCCATCCCTCCCTCCCACTTCTGTCAGGCAAGACATTGCAAGAGCTTCAGGGACCATGGCTGTCGCCATCACTTCACTGCTAGAACTCTAAACCTAACCCTGGTGGTCAAGGTGCTGCTAGGAGATGAAACACCCACGGGCGGGCTGAAAGCCACAGGATCCAAACTTTAGGAGAGCCTCAGACTACTGTCCAGACCCAAGGGCAGCATTTTGCTTGTTACTGTTGTCTACTCTGTACCCAGCTGTCATTGTTTTTTATCTGTAAGTCTCCAGCATTGCCCCTTTCAAGGAAAGGAGTCTTGGACTCCTCAGAGATACTGCAGTATGCATGAAGATGCTGGTTCAATGTTAATAGCAGTACAAAACCTAAACAGAATATTATTAGAGGTGGAAGATAAACCAGGAGGGAAAGCTACTGCTCAGTCTTGAGTACTGCAGGCTTCTGGCTCATCCGTCTCAGAAAGGCTGCATGTAAGGAGACTGCTCACAATCAGCCCCTCCAGCCTGAAACAGGGACAGCTGACGTGGGGAGGAGGTACTAACACAGAGCTATAAAAATCAGGAGAGGAGTAGAGGAAGTTGATAATTTCTGCCATTCATAAAACACAAACTGACGGGCATCACCTGGAATGGCTACAAGGAGGTTCAGAGCAAGTAGTGAAACCATGGAAATTACCACTTGCAGGATATTATGGATGCCAGAAGTTAATACAGATCCAGAAAATTACTGGAAAAATTAATGGAAGAAAATTTCAAAGATTATTGAATGCAAAGAACACAAAGTTCTATGACGCAGGACATCCATGGAAGTGGGCCGGGGGGAAAATCATACTGTATGTTAGCTGTTCTCATGCTCCTCCCCAACACCTGCTTTTGGCCACTGGTGCAGCTAGGATGCTGAGGAGATGGGCACCTTGGTCCGACCTACAGTGCACTCTCCTATGTTCCTTTTCTTGTCTCCTGCATCACTGCGATCTACCTCTCTCCGCTTCTTCAAACTTCCATTTTCCCCAGATATTTAGCATACAATAAAAGTTCTTCTCAGACCTATCTTCCACATTGTCACTTTAACAAGCTTGCCTCCTATGCTTGCTCTTCTATCCTCTTCATCTGGCCACCACAAATCTTACCATTCAAGCACAGCTCTATTCCCTCCATCCTCTCCTATCATGCTTGTGCTGAAGGCTGGGACAGTAATCTCGGCTGCAGTTCCTGATGGTGTTTTCACTCCCTCTTCCCATCCTGTTGCCTTCTGCTTGTCTCTAGTTGAGCTCACTCTGTTGAACGCTCTGCTTCTGTTAGCATGTGGTGTTACACTGGGGAACTCCTTACTGTAAAATGTTGTGGAAGCTAAAAATTCTCATGGGTTCATAGAGCAGAAACTAGACAAATTCATGGCAGAAAAACCCCTCAAGGTCATACATATAAGGACCCAATCCTAGCTCAGGAAGTCTCCGAACCAAAACTTGGAGGTTGGAGAATCCTCTGGTCTGCATCACTGCACTGTTCCCCTGTCCCTAATATCCTTCCTGGGACTCCATTTCTAGCCATTGCTGGAGATGGGATAGAGGGTAGGTAAACCTTTGTTCTCATCCAATAGATCTCTTATCTTCTTGCGCGTTCATATTGTCCTGTCCAAAAACCCATCCATGTCAGTCAGGACTAACACTGCACATCTGACAACTGCCACACTACAAATGGGTTAAGTACCCAAAAGCATAAACACACACAATTTGTTGTCCACCAACATCTACAGAGCTGCAAAAGGCATCCCTGGTAAGATGCACCTAATAAGATCAGCTTCAAATACACATAACCATCTCTGAATCGTTTTGCTCATTAGGTGGTGGCAGCTTTAACCTTCACATTCTTCTTAGAACTGTACCTGAGAGCCACATGGGCACTGACATATCTCTGCTGAAGGAAAATTATAGGGTATTCTATGTTTCTCTGTACCCCATGTGATACAGGGTATACTCTACTCTCCCAACAGAGTGGTGGAATGACATGCAAGCCAGCTCCTTTGCAGGAGCACCCCTTTGATTGCTGTGAGCTTTCCTGGCCAAAAGCCTGTCTCAGCCACACAGATGCTTCCACGTGGATCCCTACAAACCCTGTAGAAAATGGAGATTGCATCAAAAGCCCTCACAAAACAAGAAAAAAAAAAAAAGAAGAAGAAACTGAACTGGCTCGTGCACTGAGTACCACAGAAAGTTCCACTGAGTTCCTGGAAGAACTCAGTCAATTGAGTTTGTAAGTGCTAAAACGGAAGTGGTTTAGCTCCCTTACACCAGCCACAAACGAGAACAGCTTGAGGAGTTGCCATAGCTACTGACTGCCCTGAACCAGGGCAGCTACTGAACCATCTGTTTTCTACCTTGGACAGAAATCAAAGGACAGACAGGCAACCAGTCTATGTGTAGGTGCATGCCGAGCCTTGGAACAGAAGTGCAATTCAGCAAACTCCCAGCAGATCTCAAAAGCTGGGACAGAGCAGAGTTTTGGAAAAAGGAATTGTACAGGTCCAAAAGAAGCTACACTTCACATCTGCACCCATGTCTGGAGGCCAAGACAGCAACGTGGCTGCAAGGCAAAGCCATGTGGGGAGACTAAGCAGAAGACAATCACCTAACATCTCACAGTGTGCTGTTCAACAGTGCAATCAGAGAACAAAGGGATGCACTCCCCTCACCCCCACCCACACAGTTCGAGCTATCCCCAGAGTTAAATGTGACAGTGGGTGCTCCTAGCTTTCTAATGCATGCCTCAATTTTTTCACTAGGGCCAGCACGACTGCTGCCCTCAGTTTGAATTGTATTTAAGAAGAAAGCAGCAGCTCTGCTAATGATCCTGAAGTGTAGGGTCCCAAGCTGCCTTCTGCTGTCAGGGACCAACTCTAAAAGCCACAGTCGCATGGTTGATTCACCCAAAAAAGGCTGTAGGGCATCACACTAAACCCCAATCCACTGCTATTGGGCTTCCCAGCAGCCATGACTGGTCTTTCGATGTGCTGCACAGCTAGTCCTATGGCCTATTTTCAGCAATTGTTTTGCACATCCCACCAAAATAAAGCAGCCTTTGGAAAAATCTGTTGCCACAGTGTTGTGTTTTAACTCTGGCTTGCAAAATACCACAAAGCTGCTCTCAAAAATCCCCCTCCCCTTCTCCAGCGGAGGGGGAGAATCAGAGGAAAAAGAAATAAGGAATCTCATAAAATTGAGATAAGAACTATTTACTAACTGAATCTCAGTTATATATATAAATATATACAAATACTACTAACAATAAGCAATTAAAATAATAGGAAATAAACCACATGACACAATGACACAATTATGATACAGCTGCTCACCACCCCACTGACTAATGTACAACCAGGTGTTGAGTAGTGAGAGTCAGACCCAGAGAGCCCAAGAGCCGCAGCCCAAGAGCTGTCGCAGCAGATTCCGAGTGAACCCTGTCAGCGATAGCACGACCGGGAGAACTAAACAAACCCACCAACTCCCTCATGAACGAGCCAGCACAGGAGTCAGCTAAGCAGCTAACGCAGGCAGAGGGTCAGCAAGTGTACGGGAGTAAATGAGCAAGAGAGTAAGAGAGAGAGTAACGGCTCCCGGACCCCCTCTTCACCTCTGCCCCGAGCATGATGTACTATGGAATGAAATACTCCCTTGGTCAGTT
>NW_010268665.1:20051-22443 GCF_000690775.1 Eurypyga helias
AAGTGTCCAGGAGCGAACGAGCAAGAGAGTAAGGGCTCCCAGACCCCCTCCCCGCCTGTGCCCCGAGCATGACGCACTATGGAATGAAATACTCCCTTGGTCAGTTGGGGTCAGGTGTCTGAGCTGTGTGTCCCCTACACTGCCTGTAGCGAGACAGCGAGAGCTGGGAACGCAGCTGCAGGGTCAGAAGCTGAGGTAGAGACCTTGAATTCGGTGCAGGCATTGCCCAGTGCCAGATGAGGCCTCATCAGTGCTGCTCTCAGTGTAAATCCAGGAACACAGCTTCCTAGCAGTCACGGTAAAGAGAGTTAACTATTTCCTGACTGAACCCAGCACACACAGCAATGGTTTTGGCCCTTAGAACATACAATAATGATCCAGAAGGAAGCTGATGCTTCCCAGGGTTTTTGAGCTAGTCTAGCCAGCGAGATACCTTTTGATATTATTTCTTGAAGGATCCCCCCTCCACTACCTTCTACTGCTGCCAATCTGTCACAAGGTTTACAAATTGTCTTTCCAGTGGTCCATGCTTTGATGAAAACACAAATTTTCTGCTTGTGTTGCAATTTGGATTCCTACACTTTGCTTTTCTTAACCCATTTAAACATGTCTGTTGCTGCTTGCTCAGTGATGTTCCACACTGCCCTAACACTGCAGCTGCCAGAGCAGTGCATGTTGGCTGAGTTGGATCTGATGCCTTCTCACTTTCAGCTGCATATTCTCCCCTGCTACATACACTCCTATCCCAAGCATTCATGCAGGACTTATCTGAGCCAAAATTTAAGGTAAGAAATATTGGAGAGAAAAGTGTTTGTCCCAGGACAAAAGGAATAAATGGTATGAACAAGGGTGAGCAGCACAGAAGCAAGGAATGAAAAGGCAGAGGAAGGCACTATTTCTCCATCAGTGAGACTTCTGAATGCCCACAGCTGCCAGGAGCATTTACTAAGGAAAATGGAGACAGAGCTCTTATTATCCATCAGTCTTATCTGAGGCACAAAAAAGGAAGCCCACAGCAGATGGAAGCAGGGACAGGTAGCCTGGGAGGAATAGACATAAATAGTCCGAGAAGTCAGGGATCAGGGTAGGAAAGCTGACAGAATTGAACCTGACCAGGGACATCAAGGCCAACAAGAAGGGCTTCTGTAGGTATATAGGGGATAAAAAGAAGATCAGGGAAAACATGAGCCCTCTATGGAAGGAAACGGGAGAGCTGATTTCCCAGGATATGGAGAAGGCCAAGTTGCCCAATTATTTTTTGCCCCTCGGTCTTCACTGGCAAGGGCGCAAGCCATACCCTCAGAGTCACGGAAGACAAGGGCAGGGACTGGGAGTACAGAGAGCTGCCCATGATCGGTGAAGATCAGGTTCGGGAACACCCGAGGAACCTGAAGGTACCTTTCACAGCAGGTCCTGAAAGAACTAGTGGGTGAGTTTACTAAAACTCTATCCATCATATTCGAGAAGTCATGGCAGTCTGGTGAAGTTCCCGCTGACTGGAAAAGGGGAAACATAACCCCCATCTTTAAAAAGGGAAAAAAGGAACATCTGGGGAACTACAAGGCAGTCAGTTGCACCTCTGTGCCTGGCAAGATCATGGAGCAGATGATCCTGGAAACTATGGTAAGGCACATGGAAAACGAGGAGGTGACTGGTGACAGCCAACATGGCTTCACCAAGGGTAGATCATGCCTGACTAATCTAGTGGACTTCTACAGTGGGGTCATGGCCTTGGTGGATAAAGGAAGAGCAACTCATGTCATCTACCTGGGCTTGCACAAAGCATTTGACACTGTCCCACATGACATCCTTGTCTCTAAATTGGAGAGGCATAGATTTGATGGACAGACCACGCTGTGGATAAGGAGCAGGCTGGATGGTTGGTTGCACTCAGAAAGTGGTGGTCAACGGCTCGATGTCTGAGTGTAGACCAGTGACAAATGGTGCTCCTCAGGGGTTGGTATTGGGACCGGTACTGTTTAACATCTTTGTCAGTGATGTGGAAGGTGGGATTGACTGCACCCTCAGCAAGTTTACTGATGACACCAAACTGTGTGGTGTGCTTGACACACTGGAGGGAAGGGATGCCATCCAGAGGGACCTGGACAGGCTGGAGGGGTGGGACCATGTCAACCACATGGAGTTCAACAAGGCCAAGTGCAAGGTCCTGCACCTGGGTCGGGGCAATCCCAAATACAAGTAAAGGCTGGACGGAGAATGGATAGAGAAGAGCCCTGAGGAGAAAGACTTGGGCGTACTGGGGAATGAAAAGCTGAACATGAGCTGGCAGTGTGCGCTGGCAGCCCAGACAGCCAACCGTATCCTGGGCTGTATCAGGAGAAGTGTGGCCAGCAGGTCGAGGGAGGGGATTCTGCCCCTCTACTCTGACCCG
>NW_010268665.1:22628-38654 GCF_000690775.1 Eurypyga helias
AGCACCTTCCAGTACCTGAAGGGGGCCTATAAGGAAGCTGGGGGGGGTACTTTTTACCACGGCAGGGAGTGACAAGACAAGGGGCAATGGCTTTAAACTGAAAGAGGGTGGATTTAGATTGGATATAAGGAAAAAATTCTTCTCGGAGAGGGTGGTGAGGCACTGGAACAGGTTGCCCAGAGAAGTTGTGGATGCCCCATCCCTGGAAGTGTTCAGGGCCAGGCTGGATGAGGCTTGGAGCAACTTGGTCTAGTGGAAGGTGTCCCTGCCCATGGCATGGGGTTGAAACTAGATGATCTTTAAGGTTTTCCATTTACATAAGCAATTCAGCAGAAATGGGTTTAGCTCCAGAAAGCTTCATGTATCTGTACTTTAACTTTGCACTTGCACATTCTCAGAGAAGCTGGTGCCCCAAGTGACACTGGTAATGCTGGACCTGCCCTCACTGCTACCAATGCATTCCTCCAACACAGAATGCTAGAGATTGGAAGGAACTTTTGGAGATCATCTAGTCCAACCGCCCTGGCTAAAGCAGGTTCATCTAGAGCATGTTGCACAGGAACACATCCAGGCAGGTTTGGAGTATCTCCAGAGGAGACTCCAAAACCTCTCTGGCCAGCCCATTCCAGTGCTCTGTCACCCTCAAAGTAAAGAAGCTTTTCCTCATGTTGGGATGGAATTTCCTGCATTCCAGCTTGTTCCCGTTGCCCTTGTCTTGTCCTCGGACAGCACTAAAAAGAGTCTGGCCCCATCCTCTTGACACCTGCCCTTTAGATATTTATAAGCATTGATGAGATCCCCTCTCAGTCTTCTCCAGGCTAAACAGACCCAGCTCTCTCAGCCTTTCCTCATAAGAGAGGTGCTCCATTCCCTGGCTTATCTTCACAGCCCTCCGTAGAACTCTCACCAATAGTTCCCTATCTTTCTTGAACTGGGGAGCCCAGAATTGGACACAGTATTCTACATCTGGCCTCACTAGGGCAGAGTAGAGGGGAAGGATAACCTCCCTCAACCTGCTGACCACGCTCTATTTAATGCACCCCAGGATACCACTGGCCTTCTTGGGCACATTACTGGCTCATGCATGGGCAAGTGATTGTCCCCCAGGACACCCAGGTCTCTCTCTGCAGATCTGCTTTCCAGCAATTGGACACAGTATTCTACATCTGGCCTCACTAGGGCAGAGTAGAGGGGAAGGATAACCTCCCTCAACCTGCTGACCACGCTCTATTTAATGCACCCCAGGATACCACTGGCCTTCTTGGGCACATTACTGGCTCATGCATGGGCAAGTGATTGTCCCCCAGGACACCCAGGTCTCTCTCTGCAGATCTGCTTTCCAGCAGGTCAACCCCCAAACTCTACTGCTGCATGGGGTTATTCCTCCCCAGGTGCAGGACCCTATATTTGCCCTTGTGGCGTTAATTAGACTCTCACCAATAGTTCCCTATCTTTCTTGAACTGGGGAGCCCAGAATTGGACACAGTATTCTACATCTGGCCTCACTAGGGCAGAGTAGAGGGGAAGGATAACCTCCCTCAACCTGCTGACCACGCTCTATTTAATGCACCCCAGGATACCACTGGCCTTCTTGGGCACATTACTGGCTCATGCATGGGCAAGTGATTGTCCCCCAGGACACCCAGGTCTCTCTCTGCAGATCTGCTTTCCAGCAGGTCAACCCCCAAACTCTACTGCTGCATGAGGTTATTCCTCCCCAGGTGCAGGACCCTATATTTGCCCTTGTGGAGTTAATTAGTTCCTGTCCACCCAATTCTCTAGCCTGTCCAGGCCTCACTGTAACACAGCCTTCTGAAGTATCAGCCACTCCTCCCAGTTTGGTATCATCATCAAACTTGCTGAGGGTACACTCTGTCCCCTCATCCAGGTCATTGATGAATATGTTGAACATGACTGGGCCCAGTATTGACCTCCAAGGAACACCGCTAATCACAGGCCTCCAACTAGACTCTGCACCCCTGATCACAACCCTCTGAGCTCTGCCCTTCAGCCAGTTCCCAATCCACCTCACTGTCCCCTCATCTGACCCACACTTCCTAAGCTTTACCTATGAGGGTGTTATGCGTGACGGTGTCAAAAGACTTGCTGAAGTCGAGGCAGACAACATCCACTGCCCTCCTCTCATCCACCCAGCAAGTGGGTGGATGCCATCGTAGAAGTCTACAGGATTAGTCAAGCATGATTTCCCCTTAGCGAATCCATGTTGACTACTCCTGATAACCTTCTTTTCCTTTACATGCTTAGAGATGGCATCCAGGATGAGCTGTTCCATCACATTTCTGGGGATGGAGGTGAGGCTGACTGGCTTGTAGTTTCCCAGGTCTTTCTTCTTGCCCTTTTTGAAGACTGACATGACATTAGCATAGACACCACATTAGTAAAAGCAGCTGAACACACTTTGAGCTCACGGTCATAGAGGCAAAGGCTAACTCTGAAGTTCTATGGAAGGACTTTCCAAGTTTCATAAGGGAAATGCAAGATGACATTTCAGCATTAAGTTACTGACATGGAAAAAAACCTCTTAACTTTACATGTAAAATAACAAGCTAACAGCTTACCATAACCATTCAGAAAAATACCACCTCATTGTTTCACTGTGGCAAAAAAAAAGAAGTCTAATACTATGAGTTACTAGCAAATAAGTACAGCACACATACACAAATTAATTTGCCACTGTATCAACCCATGGTGTGCCAGCATCTTGAAAGCTGTTTGCAATTCTGGTCCCATCTCAGCCTCTGCTGCCAGCTAGAAAAGATTTGCAACAAAGATGGTCAAAAGTATTTCTCCAGAGGAAATCACTGACAAACAAGAACTATTTAACCTGGAAAAAAATTACTCAGGAGGAATATGACAGGTCTATAAAGTTATTAATAGTTTGGAGAAGAGGAATATGATCAAATCTTCACTGTCTCTGCAGTCACAACAAACAAGGAGAGATGCTGCTCCTTATGACATGCAGATAAGCTGCTGGTCTCTGCCACAGGATGCTGTGGATGCTAAAAGTTTCCAGGGGGTTGGAGCAAACAGATGAAGTAATACCATACATGTCTTCTGAGTGTTAGTAAATCGAAAGAAGCCACATCCAGCTCTGTAAGTGTCTGGGCTACAATGGGCTGAAGGCTGGGAGAGTACACAGGAACTATTTACCACAGGTTTTCCCTGTTTATGCTCCTTTCCCTAGTGCCGTTTTCTTAGCCACTACAAAAATAGTGGGCTAGATACACTTGCAGTCTGATCCAGGACAAACATAATGTCCTCGTCCTCGGGTAGGAAAGTCAAGCCCTGCTTATAATTACAAAGGAAGGAAAAGATTTCCTGCTAGATTTGCATCAGGAGCTGGGTGAAACAAGGATTATGGCAGAGATGGAAGCCACAGATAGTGGCTCTTCATTGACAGGTCTCTGCCCTCTCTGGCAGACCAGGCAAAGCAGCAGTTATACTTCGCTTTATGACTTGGACCAGATGTAAAAACTTTGGATCCCACATTGCATAACAGCATGGCTTAACAGTAAGGGTAAAGAATGGGTTCATCTCATCCACATTGGCATTCTGCACATTCTTGGAGGTGAAGGTGAAGCTAAAGCAAACCCAGCATCCTGGTCTTTGATCCTGAAGCTGACACACAAGGTGACACAGGTGACCTGCTCCTGTCCTTGGTGTTTTAAATCCCAAGAGGAATGTTCATGGCTAGGCAACTTGAACACATAGTCTGGGGCTGTACATGGGTAGCTCCATGCTCACTTCTGTGTTGTTTGGCATCTGCTGTTTCAGAAGGGCTTTGACTCCACATTTGCCCAGAGGTGGAAGCTCTGCAAGGAGGCAGACACACAACATTTCACAGAGGGAATGTTCTGGTCTTGTGTCACAACCCAAGACATAGCTGTCAACATTTAACAACCTAATTTGCCCCCCCCCCCCCCCCTTTTTTTTTTTAATTTAAGTAGGTAGTTTTGTGCCAACCTCAATGAAGAAGACTCTGCTTATCATCAAGAGCAACACATAATCCTGCTAACTAGCATAAACTCTAATAAAGGAGACCAATCCCAGATTAGGGAGGTTCTCATCTCTAAAACCAAAATGAAGGCAGAGTCTGAAGTATGAAGAATATAAGCTTGTGAAAATGGAAAAAGAACTAGGACGTTCACAGTTGTACTGGTAACTGCTTTAGCCCTTGTTGAACTGCATAAGAGTCACATTGAATAGCTGAAGAAGCAGTAGACATAAGGTATGTTGGCTTTATTAAGGCTTTTGACACCGTCTCCCACATAGATTCCTGTAAGCAGAGTAGGGAAACACGTGCCTAGATGAAACCGCAGTGAGCCAGAAAGCCCACTGTCCCCTGATTCAATGTGAAAATGAGAAGCCTTTTCAACAATAAAAAAGAGAGATGGTAAGAACTACCATGGGAGGTTAGACAAAGGCCTGTGTAGCCCAAAATCTGTCTCCCCACCAGCAATGGTTATTGTGAAAAGAATATATAAAACATGACAAACAAGGATCGTTCCTCCCTTATTTTTTCCTAGCACAACCCCTTCACTGGGTCTGTTCTCAACAGTCTCATTAGAAGCACAGATAATGGAGTGTGAAGAAGACTGAGTCAACATAGAGATGCCACCAAGCTGAGAGCAATGGTGGGCCCAGAACACAGAATAATACTGACACACAGGAAAATTACTTCAAAACCAAAACTCACACCAAGACAAGTCCTGCACCACAGGCAAGTGAACCACCTAAACAGAGAATGGGTGGACTTACAGCAGAAAGCAAATACAGATGTAAGAGCAGGCTTCCACCTACCTACAAGGTCATCTTTTGTGAAAAAGGCAAGTCATGATCTGGACACATAAGAGAAGAGCTGTACACACAACAGGTGAAGTATTTTTTCCATTTTTCTGAGGACTTTGGGGCCTGAGACATGATAAAGTTTTCAGGACTCGGCTACAGGGATCACTGAGGCAACTCCATGTAATCCAGGAATCAGCCAGACAGTAGCTCTGTGCTGCATAAGAAGATGCAGTTCTATGCAGAGCTGAGAGGCACAGCTCTCCTCACAAGCAGCCTGAGAGGCTCCTCACTGGCTCACTCACTAGTCCCTCTCACAGCCCATCTGTATGCAGGACTCAGCCAGCTGCGGCAGAGAGCACAACCTTAGCACTGAGTGCTCAGCTCAGCTGCAGTACCGCACCATCACAGGTAGCCAAGCAGCTGCTGAAAACCAAAGGTGAGCAGGACAGGCCTTTGGCATCCCTCCCAGCTGTCCTACACTGGGAAATCCAACTGCCTGACCTCAAGATCCTACCTAGCCCTACCTTTGTATGGTTTGAGGAAAGCACTTGGCTTAGCTATCTGCTTGAACAGTCCATCTCCTTGGACAGTACCTGTGTCCCTAAAATTTAGCCTTCTAAAGCTGTGCATTGGATAAAAAAGAGTTCAGGCATAAACGAAAAAGAAAGAGAAAAAGAGAGAGAGAAAAAGAGAGAGAGAAAGAGAGAAGGCAGCACTGTCAGACAATTGTTCACCTCACCCCAGTTTGTTGCCTAAGGCCAGGTGGATGAATGGCCCCTTGGAGAGGCACTGTCATCCTGCTGACAAAAGACAGCACTTAAGGGTACACCTGTATCAGTGTGCGAGCCTTGCTTAAGTTCATCCTCTATCCCAAGGCCAACTGGTATGGAATGAGATCCCCAGCCCTATAAAACCTGCTTTACTTCCAAATCAGTCAGTCCTTGCTAACTCCTGAGCCATCCCCAGATGTCTGGCAAGGTCCAGACCAAGACAGGCCAAGAACTGTACAAACATAAAGCAGCATTGATGACTGATCCATGGCTCAGGATTGTCTTCTAGCACTCAGTTCTAGTAGGGAAAATCTTTTGCGAGCAGCTTAAGACTAACAGCCAACTTTTAGGGACATTTTGGGAAAGACACCCTGTCCTCTCTACAGACCATGCCCTGCACTTCCACTGTGCATGCAGAAACTTGTTCTGAGCAGGTCCACCAGATACCACACAAGACCCTCAGTCTGACAGCACAGCAACACAAGAAATAAATAAAATGTGACCTGAAATAAAAATGATAACTCAATTTAAATAAATGTCTAAATTTTATTTTTTCATTAATCTTTATTAAGAGCCCTTTATCCCAATAACTCCCAGCAGACACCTAGGACTAATTACTCTGATAAAGTTCAATATCCAAGCATAAACCCAGTTTTATATGCTCTCTTGTAGGTCCACTTTGTAAACCACTAACTAGCATTGCTATCCACCCACTGAACAGAACTGCCCTGCCACTAGAAAGAAACACAATTATCAAAATCCCCAAAATCAGTAAAGGTTTTACCCCAAATCTCTGGAAAGCTGCTCTTGCCAGGGGGGTCTCTCTCCAGGGTATGCTGCTGTTTCCTTTGGCTCATCTGCAAGAAGCTTGCCCTGGCCTAGCTGATATCCAACACAGCCTCCCCGATGCAAATTCAACACTTGCCCTGGTTAGTGCAGATGCAGAAGATGAAATTGCTGGCCCCAGCCCCATTTTAGGGCACTACACTGGAATGCATGGAGAGCAGTGCTTCTGCAGGCATGCTCAGCAGCCTGCCCTGCACTGGCAGCCAAAATGCATGGCTCTGAATGAAGGCTGCAATTAGTAGTAATTCAGACTTATGGAATGGCCTCTGAGGAATCCAGGAGAGTTAAACTAAATTACAGGCGCTATGCTCCCAGAGCGAAAGAAGGTGCACTTGAACTGGAAACTTGTAGTGGCAGGACTGTGTCTTTACTGTGTGCATGTATGCTGGCCAGGGCAGAACTGCAGCAGCTCATATGTGTGCTGGTGCTGCCGTGTGACTGCAGCTTTTCAAGAAGGATTTGTTAGAGAGGGGAGAGACTACCAGCATCCCTCAGCTCAGCTGGCTGGGGAACAGCAGGGGTTAACGCTGCTAGCATGAAGGGCCCAGGAGGAAGCTGTCAAGCAGTTGAAGTGCATCTGGCTGGAAGGCTGGCAGTCTTGGCTTACACCATGCACCGGCAGGTTGCGTCGTTGTGGGCATAAGGCAAACCTTTTGGTGCAGGGAGGAGTCCGTCTCCTATCTGCTCCTTTTGCAATCCATGAAATCCATACTCTGCTATAAAGCAAGACATTGGGTGCTATTACTCTGATGCTACATCACCAGATTGGGGTCTCTTGTAGAGGTGCTCAGGGTGCTCTGCGTTGAGCCACCAGCTGAACCTCCCCTCGAGGGTCGGGAGCCGGCAGGACAACAGGCAGGACAACAGGCAGGCAAGACGAGGCATGATGTGCCAGCAGGAAGCCCTACTGTTGGCAGTGCAAGAGTGACAGATACCCCACCCACTGCACGAACTGACTCACAGACAGCAACGCAGCCTATGTGTTTCTGCCCCAAGTAATTTGAACTAGGCGGACCTCAGGTACAAGCACTTCACAACTCGCACTGGTAAACGGAGGTTGGCTGGCTAACCAGTATACTGTGAGTAACCTCCAAATCCTTCACGTCCTCCCAACACAAAGTCTCAGGCACTCTGTCCCCTGGCTGTATCACATATATTAATTGTGATCTTGGACTCCCTTATAATGACAGGCATGGGTTTTTTTTCCATAAGAGCTCCCACCCTGCAGATTCAGAACATATCTTTTGTGTCCACTAGCAAGTGTGAAGTCAAATGAAGTATTCCGGAGCTTATGTCACTCTCCCAAATGCAACTTACTCAACGAAGACTGCTAGGAGGATTACAAGACTAACAGCAGTCTTTTATGTTCAATTAGTGTTGAAAATACCCTCAGGTAACAAAAAAAGTCAGTAACTTTTACACACAGATCACTGCCTGGATCTTTTAAGGAATATGTTGCCTTCGTGAGAGCACACTTGTAGCTGTGGGGACACGCATTAACCTCAAAATTAATGCTTCCTGGACAACAAGGAGGCTCTGAATCAAGCTGCCAGGATGGTGTTGTAACACTGTGCAATTGTGCTATTGAAAAAGGCCCACTCAAAACCCTTGGTGAATTTGTGGACAGAATGTTTTCACCTGCAGGCAGTGTCTCAAACGGGCAATGGGCATTTCACACACGGGACATACAGCACTGTGTCAGAAGCTCAGAAAAAAAAAAAAAAGAGTGCATCTCGCTGCACTGGCAGGCAGACTAGCCATGTATGCTGCGCTACAGACCCTCCTCTGGGCTAAGAGCTGTGAGGGAAGACATTATGCTCTCCACAAGTTAGAGATCCAAGGTCTGGTGACTGGCCAGGGGATTCAGCAGCCACTGTTGGGATCCTCCTTAATGCAGGAGATGGCAGAGGGATACATGACCTCTGCTCTCTTCCCAAAAATGAGTCAGATTTATTCCCCATTTGCTTGCATAAAGTGACTCCTTTGATTAGGGTGGGCAGCAGAATAACCATAACTTCCTAGGGAGTACATAATCCTGAGCATCCAGCTGCCTCCTTCATTATGCAGCTAAGATGCTGTTTGGGGTCAGAAGTGTGGGACAGGATTTCCATCAGGAAGGTGCTGAGCAGCACTTCTCCCACAGACAGGGGTCATCACCAACTTCAAAGTGCATCCAGCACCTGTTAGCCTCTTGTCCATAGGGCATGGAAAGGTTAGAGATGCCAACAAACTCATGACTATCATGGGAAAACTTTGTTCCAAATTCTCATTTTCATGCTGCTAGAAAACCAACAATCTTGAAATACCATATATCAACAAGAAAGAGGCAGCTCTACTGGGTAGCCTGCATTTGCTTTTAAGTCCAATGGTATCTAATGGATAATGACAACAGGTACAACAGGTACTCTCTGGAAAGAAGATGGACAAATTCTATTGATCTTGAAGCACATGTATTCCTGCTAGCATTACACAAGATGCTAATGAGGAAATCTGCAGACTTAATGCTAAGAATTAATTTATCTGAATCTCATCCTAAATTAAGATCAAAGTCAAGAGGGCATATTTCTTTCAGCACATTTAAGAAGTAGAGAGTGAAAAATTGAGCATAAGTCACAATTGGCAGCAGAGGGTGTCCCTCCAGCACTTTACCAGAGCACAGCTGGCTAATGTCACTCCCTCACGTTGTTATTTGTGTGTCCTTTTCCCCCTTGTACTCCCCAGCTGAAGGAAGGATGTTTCACAGGAAGGAAGGGCTGGCTTGGCTGTACTGAGATGGGACCACACTGCTTCGTCACCAGGCTGTTCCTTTCTACAGAAAAGGGAAAGGAGTGGGAAAGCCACATTTTTTTGTCGCATCTTGGTTGCCAGTAAGGAGATGAAGTTAAGCTCAAGTGTCACAGAACCTATCCAACACATGGTCAAAGCAGCTTTAGTATCAAAAGCTGAAGCAGGTTGCTCAGGACTGCATGAAGTTGTGAAAATCTCCAAGGTCAGAGATGCCACAAACCATGAGGTTCCTGTGTCAGACAAATCTTGCAGTAAAAATTATATTTCTTTGTGTCCAGTCAGAATTTACCATATTGCAACTTCCTACACCTGGACTGGGACAACCCGCAGCATCAGTACACACTGAGGCATGAATGGATTGAAAGCAGCCCTGCAGAGAAGTACTTGGGGATACTGGTGGACAAAAAACTGGACATCAGCTGGCAACAGGCACTTGAAGCCCAGAAAGCCAACCATATCCTAGGCTGCATCAAAAGAAGTGTGGCCAGCAGATGGAAGGAGGTGATTCTCCCTGTCTATCCGTGAGACTGCACCTGGAGTACTGCATCAAGCTTTGAGGTTCACAGAAAGACTAGAGCAGCTGCACAGGAGACCACAAAAAAAGATCCAGGGACTGGAACACCTCTGCTATTAAGAAGGGCTGAGAGAGCTGGGGTTGTTCAGCTTGGAGAAAAGGCGGCTTCAGGGAGACATTATTGTGGCCTTTCAGTGTATAAAGTGGGCTTCTAAGACAGACAGGGAGATTTTTTACAACAGCCTGTAGTGACAGGACAAGGGGCAATGGTTTCAAACTGAAAGAGGGTACTTTTAAATTGGACACAAGGAAGAAATTTTTTTTTACAATGAGGGTGGTGAGGCACTGGAACAGGTTGCCCAGAGAAGCTGTGGATGCCCTATCATCAGAAATGTTCAAGGTCAGGTTGGATAGGGCTTTGAGCAGTCTGGTCTAGTGAAAGGTGCACCTGACTCTCACAACACTGCAGACACTACCTCACCAGTACTGAGCAGAAGAGAACCACCTTCTTCCTTGACCTCCCCACTGTGCTGTTACGCAGCCTCAAATGCAGTCAACTGCCATGCCGCTGATCCTTTGCTGACTCTGCAGCTTGTTGCTGCCAGACTGGCCTTTGCAGAGAAGAGGTGCTCTGTGTGTCCCACAAGTCCACACAGCACAGCTGGGCTCTGAGTCAAGGACTATGCTGAGCACCCTCAGCCACATGCTCCAACAGTTGTAAAAGTCACTGGAGGCACACAGGTCAGAGTTCTCTAAAAAAGAAAGGATGAAAAAACAGAAAAGGGGGTGAGGGGTGGCAAGGGGTGGCAAGCAGAGCCCTTCTCTGCAAATCAGCTCAAAATGTAGGCAGCAGAAGAAAAAGTGAATGGAGATGATCTGTGAGTAAGGGCTTGGGAGCAGGTTTTGTTTTAAGACAGTCAGGGAAAGAAGGCAAATGGGGCTTGCCACTACTGCTGCTTGGGGAAGATGCAGGGAAGGTGATCCACACTCAAGGAGTATTGCACAGCAGTCAAGGTGGTCAACAGGGCATAACTTTTTCTATGCTCAGCAATTGCTGTTCTGCTTTGCCTGTGCCTAAAGCCAGCCTCATATCTGTAGCTATTTAACACTCAGCTGTGAGAAGCTCATTTGCTGTCTGTGCTTTGCAGAGGCTAAGCACCCAGAGTTGCCCCATCTTCCAATCACTGTAGGAAAATGGTCCCCCTGCCTCCGCAGCAGGTTTCACAGCTTTCAAACAGTTTCACAGCTTCCCCAAAACACTGGTGATACTCATTCTCCCCTTCACAGTTACCTCTGTGACAGTTTGTTTCAGACAAAAAGAAATACCCTATTACAGACTGTGCTTCTTGTTGCTATGCTCTGCCCAATGCAAAAAGCTACTTGAAGGCAACATCCAGAGAATTAAAGAGCATATGCAGGCAGTTTATAATATAATACAAACAAATCTCACATAGAAACACCAACACCCACATTACACAGGATACCTTTACGCTAAGACATTAATCACACTCAACAACATTAAAAACAGTCCCAAACAGCAGCTATACAGAATGGTATACAAAAAATGGAGTGAGAAGCTTCATTAGAATTTCCCAACTGTTCCAAGTTCAAATTCTCACCACAATGCAGTACTAACAGTTATTATGACACAGGAATTACTATTCTCCAATAAAAACAGACATATTTCGAAATGATTCACACTACCTGAGGAATTACTAGTTTTTTCAGCTCTGTTCCAGATCTCTTTTCTATTCTGGTAAATTCCACTAAGATAGAATCATAGAATTCATAGATAACACATGTAACAACAAGTTCCTGAAGAAGTTTAATCAGATTTTTCCTTTAAGGTAACCCACTGCACTCCCACGTGAGGCAGAAGCACCTCTAAGGCACAAGCAGCTGAAAGTGCTGCAGTGGAATCAGCTTGGAGCCTCTGCAGCTTCCTTTCAGTTTTGGAAATATATCCTACAATTTTCAAACCAACCCAACAAGAAAGCCACAAGCCAGTGCTGTAGCTTGAAACCCAGACAATGCATATAAAAGCAATTTATATAAAAGCAATTTTGAGAATGAACATGAAAACAAAGTCTGACAGATTCTGCTGCAACACGTAACGAGGGTGCAGCACTGCAGCAAATTCTGTCAATCCCAGCACAGTGTGGCAGAGATGATGACACCAGGAAGCAGAGTGCTATGGTGCCAAAAGCCCACAGTGCACAGCCTTGAGCTGTTTTACCTTTTTGCAATCATCAGGATTGCACGTGACAACAGAGGAAAATCTGAAAAGTAAACATTCACGGTAAAGAGAAACATACTACAGCTAATTAAAGAGTTGCTCGAGCAACTCTTGAGTTCATAGTGATCAGTCACGCAGAAAGGCTCATTTTCAACTTAGGATGAAGCTACCACTTTAGAGGTCAATTAGAACACTGCAACACACATATGAGAAGTATGGACACAGGTCTGACCAAGTCACACAACAACGTGCTCACTCTTTCACCGCTACTCCACCTTTTCCTACTGTGGCACTTGCACTTCCAATGCAGTGTGTTTGCTGTCACCTTCTCCCGCATCCTTTGGTTAGAGGCGAGTGGTTGATGGGATGAACTGGTACATATTGGTTGCTGGCACTCACAGTGGGAGAGGTGCTGTCCTACAGCAAAGGTGTTGTGCCACCAGCAAGCACATTCCTCAGCTGTCTGGCAGGACTGCTATGCAGTGGGGCAGGTCAGGCAGCCCTCTCATATCACCTGCCTACAGAAGCAGATGCTTTTCTTTCCTACCATGCAACCTGACACATAAGCCCCAAGCTTCAGGGGTTTTGTAATACTAACCACCAAAGCCGATTCTTACCAGGGCTAAGAAAGCCTCAGATCTAATCTCCTGCTGCTTTGCTTTTTCAGAGGTGTGCAGTGCACACTCAAGGACGCATGCCTGGTCTTGGCCACAACGCTGTTTGCAGGGTTTCCAAATAAAATCTGTCCTGCTACTTCCGAGATAAACGATCACAAATCAAATCAAGGAACATAGGTTTTCATGGCAAAAAAAAATCTCATTTATGTTCACCAATGCCACCTCCCCCAACCATCAAGTTAATTATTTTTGAGGTTTGAGATTTCAAATTGCAAAGTTAATGAGCTAATTTGATACAAAGTGATGTTTGATACTATGGCCTGGGCTGTATAGCAAGTCAAACTATGACTTAAAAACCAATTAGCTAAGTAAATTCAGAACTATAAATGTTTACATGCAGGGTCTAGTCCATGCAGTACTGATTAAAACCATTAGAGCCTAGGCTTTCCCCTTCATGACTGGAAGGGGCAAAATCACCATACATTCCTCTCTAACCAGGGCAGATGGCAGTGGGGTGATGAGGAAGCACATACACTTGGCAGCATAAGTTTCCCCCCCCCCCCCCCCCCATAATCCTGGAGCACCCAGAAGCCCACCTGTGAGAAGTAGGATCTCCCATGGAACCAGGCCAGCCTGCCCACACCTGCCACCAAGGGAGGACAAGGGCTGGCACTGATCATGGCTTGGTTGCAGACAATACATTCCCTGAGGGCCAGTGCAGTACAGGAGATCAGATGGCTTGGGATCACTGGTATCATGCTGCAGCCAGCCAAGGAGCAGCAATACAGAAGTGTCCAGCTCACACAATTTACACATGTGCAACCAGTGCATTTTGCTGGTCCAAGTTCAATACAGCTGATCAGATCCCCAGATGATATGGCTCAGAAGTTACTTTGAGAAGATACCTGAGGTTCGCCAATCCAGTGAAGCTCTGATAAATGGGGCCAAAATTGTTGGAACTTAATAAACACAGGAACTTTTCCACTGAAGTCCTCTAAATGCAGCATCTGCACTCCTAGGCCCAGATCTGGGCAGCACTTTGGGCAAGCAGGAACTTTGCAAAGGTTGCATGTCCAAAGTCATCATGCCAGCAAGGTGGTGGCAGAGATACAAACACAGGTGGCAATGCTTCACATGCTCAGGGGATTCTATCTCTGCACAAGTGACTTCACAGACTTTGGTTTGGACCAGTTCCTCAGACTGAAGTTTTGCAGTCATTTTTAGGTGATCACGCACTGCACCTGCTCCCTTCTAGCCCTACACTCCCACCTCCTGGCCAGACAAAAGCAACCCTGCAGCCAGGCTGGGAAAGGGGAGCGAGAGGCTGATGGTTAATTTTCACCTAGATCAGCTCCCTCCACCTAGTTGCACGAGGTTGTGTCAGCTGGGGTAAGGCTTGGAATTGGCACCCAGAGAAGAAAGAGGCCGGGGCAAGGGGAAAGACAAACCCACCTCCCTCCAGCCAGAGTGTCCACCTGCATAGCATTTCCCAAAGCTGTGACTGGAGAGGATATGAAAATCCCTGTCTCCAAGTTCAGAGTTGCAGCAATGAGCAGCAGCTCTCATCTGCCCACTGTCACACAAAACAAATTTATCAGCTGATGTTTCCTTACACTTTATAGTTGCCTATGTTGGCAACTTTGTTGCTAAGCAAATAAATGATCCATTTCGTTCCTGAGGCTACTGGTGGGGGTCCTAACTGGTTCCACCATGAGCAGAGCTTATCCAACTCTCATTGCAAAAGGCTATGTAGCAGGCTGATAGCTAACCTGATTGCTAAGCAGTACATCAAACCTGATATTTTCTCTCTCCTTTCAGCCCTTTATTGTAACAGTGCATTCACCTTTTTGGATAATGTTTCCATGAGAATGTCAAATGTTCAGGAATGCAAGCGTTAAGTTTGCTTGCAGGAAAATATTGAAACTGTCTCAGCTCTGTTTTACAGAGAAGGAAACAGAAGCTGCATGTGCATGGTGTGTATGCTCCTGTGCACTTAGGTAAGGCTGCTTGTTGCACCTGCGTATCTTACTCCACCCTAGTGAGGGTTAAAGAACACAGGGCTGAACTGTGCCTTACAACCCCTTATCTGCCGAGATTAGGACATTCACAGGGGAACAATGCTGACAAAACCTACTAAGACAAAGCTAGAGACACAAAAACATTAAGGCCTAAACTGCCACATTTTGGTGGCTGACATCAAATGCCATGCTTCACACCTGATCATCTCAAAAAACACTGATTTTCAGGCTGCTGAATCAAACGAAACCCCACCAAGTCCACGGGAATGGCACTCTGAACACAACCTCAAAGTGCCTGTGTACAATACTATTGTAAGGTCATACTCAAAGATGTAATCACCAACCCATTTTAACAAACCAAATACCGTGGTCTAGATTGTAAGGCATACCAGGCGCTTAAACATCACCATTTCTGGTTATAGCCACCTTTGAAAGTACTTTTTTTTTTTTTTTTAAGAGGAGTTATTTTTGGCTATGCTTCCTAATGCATGTTAAATAAATAAATTCAGTAATTTAGTCGTAGTTGGGCCTAATTTTCAGAGCACAGAGAAAGCCAGAGGGCTAGCAAAGAGCACACATTGCTGTAACTTACTTTGACTTCCTAGAAAGTAGAAATTGGCCAGATTGTCCTGTAGTGGTGTGAAGAAACTTTACTATTTATAGGATTATGGGGAAGCTGAGGCTGAAAAGATGTTCAGAAAAGCAGCATAGGGGTTATTTTATGAGGACCTTCTTGAGTCGCTCCGTTCTCCCAGACCTTCTTACACCAAGATTCACTCCTGCCTGCATCCACACCTCCAAAAGAAACACAGCAATCAGCTCTCCACGTCCTCCTCCTCCCTGCAGTGCCTGGCCTGATACAGAGGGCTGCCAGGGCACAATCCTGGTGAGGGGGCACAGGGTCCCAAGCCTGGGATGGGTCCCGCACCCTAGCCCACCGCTAGGATCATCACTCCCTCAGACCTCTCGGAGCTCCAGGGTGAGGGAGGTTAACCTGGCAGGCTGCGCAACTGTTTCCTGCCATCCTTACCACCGCAGAGCTGACACAATGGAGGACTTATGCTTCTGCGAGTACCACAGACACAGACTGCCCCTGCCGAAACCAACTGGCTGGCATTAACTGACCAGAGCACATAGCTGTTGGTTTTATACTCGCACAGAGAGCAGAAACAGAGGAACACTGTCCCTCCTATCAAGCAGGCCAGGAGATGCGTATCTCTGCCAAGAGACTGTAGGCATGTGGTAAGTAACCGCATTTTTTTTCCTTAAACTCTGAATGCCGGAGACTACTCCAGGGTTGTAAAAATACTTTCCTCTTTGACTGTCATCGCTGTGTGGTACCAGTTGGAGACACTCGTCAGCCCAGGCAGCTTTTTGCTTGATAAGAAGCAACTCCAACGCGCACTGCAATGACAAGCAGCACTCTTTC
>NW_010268665.1:38685-39487 GCF_000690775.1 Eurypyga helias
GGAAGATTTTAACCGAATTTATGCAGCAATTAAAATCTAATCCTGAACTCAAATGTGCTGATCAGTTGGGTTGGTCACTTTAACTTCTGTTTAATTGGTTTAAAGGTTTCAGATGTAGCATTAGAAGAAAAAAGAAAAGCAGATTTGCAATGAAAGCCCGGTCACCAAGGACAACCATCAAAGATCAGCTATTCCACTGGCTTTGCATACCAGAACGTGGGACACCTGGCAAAGCCAAGTGTTGTACTTCTAAGAGATTTTATGAAGAGATAAAGTTTTAAGAGATTTTATGAAGAGATAAAGAAAGGTTTTGCAACACTCCATCAATTAATTCCCTCATGATCAGGAAGCAAAGAAGTCTAAAGAGATTAACAACGGCAGAGCATCAGAAAAGCTCACATATAAAAGGAAGAACAAAATTATATGATGAATGCGTGTGGGCCGGGGAAAGGGAGAATTCAGAAAAAAAGGCCACAGGAAAGGGAGTATGCGGCTGCAGCAAGAGAAAAAAAAATGTTATTCACAGAAATCCCATGCTTCTGGAGCCTGGAAAACTAAAATCTTAACTACACCAAAACCTAACGATGCACACCACCGAGCTTAAGACCCTCCCTGAAGGCAGCTCGTAGGAGCCCCTGAGGGACCGTGTCCTTCCCGGGCGGGGACCGGGCGCTGGCGGGGCCGCTCTCCGGGCAGGAAAGGGGCTGTTCCGGTCACGTCGGAAGGAGCCCGACGGCGGCTCCATTTCCGAGCAGGACCTGAGGCCCGGGCGGGCGCCACACGAGCGGGTCACCCACGGCGT
>NW_010268666.1:0-31477 GCF_000690775.1 Eurypyga helias
CGCTGTCGGTGCCGGTGCAGATCGTCTCCCGCCGAAGCCTTTGCCCCGCCTTGGGGTGGCTCCGCGCTGGGATGCACCTGAGGGGAGGCCGGAGCCCGAGCAGCCAGCGGTTCACCCCAACAGCCTTCGGGCGTCGTCTGGAGAGCCTCATGGCACCTCAGCGTGTGAGCTCCCAGCCTCAGCTCGGGAAAGGTATCTCCACTCTTCACTCCATCTTTTCCACAGGCTAGGTGAAAACGCAGGAGTACCACCAGGCCATCTCCTGTAGTTGTTCAGGGGAAAACCTGGCTGCCCCTGGCATAAAATGGCAATTTTACCTCGGGACCTGTATATCAAAAGGGCTTAGAGAAACCCAAAATCTATCTTTTTCCCTCACAAAATGCGAACTGAGCTTGTGTCAAATCACACAGAAACCTTGGCTCTTGTGTGGTCTGTTTTGTAATGAGGTGAGAAATGTTCCTTTTATGCTTTTTACCCTTGGTGAACGAGGTGCTGTGAGCATTAAAGATCTGAGTGCTGTGCTTGTGTGGCATTTTGCTTAGCCTGTTTAACTTCCTTGTTCTTGTGGACTAGAACCAGTTTTCTGCTCAGCTCGGCGCAAGTGAAGATAGCTGTGTCTTAAAAAATAGCTTTCTTGACTTTTTGATAATTTTCTATTTTAATTTTTAAAATTACCTAGAGGTTTTTAAACCCCTGAGAAATAGCTGTGGTGGTTTCAGTAGGATGCTTCGAAGTAGTGTATTTCAATCACTGAAAACTATTTGAAAGGTCTAATGATTATTGTTAGACAATACATGAAGCATGAATTCTTCCTGATACCCTGAAATGCAACCATTTAGAGATCCCAAACTAATTAATTTTCTTTTTTTCTTTAATTTTTATCCCTTCACTTTGTCTTGCTTGTGTCTTAGTTTAGGACTGGATAGGTATGTTCAAATAGCAACTTAAATTGACGGTTTTACCACTTGAAGTATTTGATTATACAAAGTTCGTTTTCAACAACTTTTAAATTCCACTGCCCTCTACTGGCTGGACCAGTAGGGTCCAGCTGCCCAGTGCTCTTCACTTTTCTTACTCCGATTTTTTTTGTTTGGTTGTTGCTTTTCTTCTTTTAAGGTCAGAAACCATTCAAAAGCGTGCTGTGAAAATCTACTGAAAGAGTATCTTTACAAGGTAGAGAAGGTTGCTGGCAGGATGATCTCCCTAAGGAGCCCTGAACTGTAGATTTCAATCTTCTTGATCCAAAATAACCTAGCTGCGCTGATTTTTGAAGTCAGACTGCAAAGCCTATTTTCCAAAGGCATAAAGGGGGGAAAAAAGGCTATGTTGGGTCTGGAATCTGAACACAGAATTCCATGTATACCTGGAATATTGGTTTGACATTTTTCTCTGTTCCCAGGTTTGGAAAAAATTCTGGGCTACTATTTGTAAATACAAATGGGTATAATGAAATCTTTGACTGTAATTACATGATATTTATAAATACAATTATTTGTATATCTAAAAAGATATATATACTTTTATATTTATAGAAAGTTATATTTACCCCCTTAGGTGTTTAAATTGTTTTCTTCTTTCATGCTGATCCATGTTCTACATATGAACAAATACATGTGCTTGAGTATTTGAATAACCTCATCTGCTTGAACAGACTTCTCATGTGAGTGATATCAGATGGAGGATTAAGACTTGGAGCCAGTATCTGAGAGTTCAACACATCTTTGATAAATAAGTTGTTCAAATGAAACTTTGAGCTGTTTCTTTTTATAAACCTGTGAATGTTCATTATTGCAGGCGTGTGTAGCCAATGCATTTGATCATCTTCCTTCCCAGGCTCTTAGTGTCTGAATGCTGTGCCTGAAACCACACTTTCATCTTGGAGCTGTTAAGTCCAGTATAGGAGCTTAGGTTATTTTTAACCTTGCCTGGTCCCAGATGAAACGTTTTCATTCTGTGAGTGTGTCTCTGCTGTGTGATGACAGCATTAGGTGCAGATGATCATGAGTTTTTCAGCCTGCAATGGACCCAATGTGCTTAGTGTCTGTTTCGGCAGAGGGCAGTACATGGGGATATGAAATAATTGCGTTTCAGTTGACCTTTACAGTGACTCAGTCTTTCTCCCACACTTCAGTATTCTCCAGACAGAATAAACCTTGGAAGTAATGGTAGGTTTGTCTGAAATCCTGTTTTTTTGCATATATCTCTTGATTGTAGAGCTCCCAGGTTTTGAATAGGCTTTGGCTATCATTTTTGGCATTGCTATTTAAAAAAAGAATGTGTTCATAGTGGTCAACTTTACTTTGTAAAACTGCCATTCCAGAGTCTTTTCTGAAGTTATCTACCTGGGCAGGATACAGCTGAAGGTGGAAGTCAGTAATGATTAGATAGAGTCCATTCTTACTCACTCATGCCTACCTGACTGCACCTTTTTCCCTTACCAGACTGATCTAGAGGAATGAGAGGAAGAGGGGATAAATTAATGGATATTTTAAGGAAAAAAGGAAAGCTTTCAGTCACACCACACGCAGAAGACAGCATGGCTGCTTTGCACTTGGACACACTATGGACGTTGACTCTGGTGTAGCCACTGGAAAAGTGTTTGCTACCCAAGGAAGCATGCTGGGGCCTGCTGGGCTCTGACTCTGGCAACACCGTTTAATATTTCTGTTTTATAGTCTTCTCTACATATTCAGGCTGATGCTTTCCTACTGGTCATCCAGGCTGTGAATGTAGTATTGTTTGTTTAAAAGATCTGAGGCTTGAAAAGGCATTGGAGAAGTGCTTCGTGAAATATTCCTGATTTCAGTGATGGAAAGTTGCTTTAACTCCTGCACTTCCTTCGGGTTATGTGAGTGTTATGGTTTTAACCAATTTATTTGTTGCAGAGTGCAGTTTTGGTTTTCTTCTGAGGTAGCCAGGCTTTCCATTCTGGAGAACACTGTCACTACCTTGGCAAACAGCTGAAAAAAGAGGTTAAGTTGTAGCTAGGTGGCAGGTATATGGGAGTTAAAACTGAAAAGACATCCTGACTCACTGATTTTTTTTTTTTTTTTTTCCTTTAGGTCAGTATAAGATAGACTGCAGAGGGAGAGATTTCAATAAAATCTCCTTTTAGGATCAGCAGACTTGTTCCTTGTGACTATTTTATAACTCAGAGAAGCAGGATGTGGTTTTTCAAGATGATTGTTTGAGCCTGTCTTCTCTCTGTAACATTTTAGATCTCAAGTGCACGTCCTTTTTGAAAGTAAGGTGGTTTCTTTGTGTTTGTCCCACTTCAGCAAGTTACTCCCTCCTCTTTTCCTGATTTCCCTAATATTACATGCTTTCATCTATGAAATTCAAAATGTGCTTGTGTTGTAACTCATGGTCTAAAAAAAGGTCTGTATAAAGTTTCAGACGACATCATCTCCCAGGGATTTTAGCTGTTGCTATAGAAGCCTGAATTCTCTTTTGAGAGACCTTTCCAATATGAAGTTGATACTGGGGGAAAGTTGTCATGGAAATATGCAGCAAAAAGAGAAAGGAAATATCAATCTGACTGTTACACAGGCTTAGCCAACTTGGTGAAGTGGCTTCCTCTAGAGATGTGATTCTGCAGATTCTGTGTTACGTGCCAGTGGACTGGAACGCTAGAGACTAGAACCTAAAGAAATAAATTACGTAACACTGGTATAACTGAAGATACCTCTTCAACTCCATGAGCTTCATGTTTATCCAGGTTGAAGGGTTTTTTGACTGCATAATAATACCTAAAAAGCAGTATGACACCATTCCTTAGGCTACCCAGCCCTCCAGATGGGGAGGCAAGGTCCCTTTGGAGCTGAGTTTGCAGCCACCACTGATGTTTCTCTGTTGGAAAGAACCTCTTCCAGGTGATGTTCGAAGGCCGGGGAATTACCAGCAGCCTGGTTCTAATGTGGGATGAGCTGTAGCGCAGCTTTTCTATTATACTTCTGGCAATGGCCACTCTGAAAGGATTTATAGAGCTACCACAATTGAAATGAGGCTTTTGGAACCAATTTCTACATGACTAACTAAAACCAGTTCGTTCTGCAAGCTTCAGTGATATGTCGGCTGTGAACAGAAGGAGTCCTTTGTGTCCAGCTAAATGGTGGTGTAAGTAGATCTCTCTCCATGAATTTCTTGTCCACTTGTACTCCCACTAAACCTGGTTGGTTCCCTGGTTTCAAGATTAGTGTCTTTCTTACTAAAACCTCCTGATATCTAATAGATGTGATTATGAGTGAGCTGCTTTTAAATAGCTATTACCAGTGTCACCATGGTAACTGCTCCAAGAGTTTCTTGCTGGTAGAAGGTTTCCAGCTCCCCGAGATACAACAGGGCAAAATGCTTAGGCTGTTGTTTTCACGGGTCGTTTGAGATCACATGCAGTATCAAAGAGGAAAAACCAACATATTTCTTATTTTTAATAACCATGAATGTTAATGGTACTGAAAGGAGTAAAATTGATTCTGGAGTCTGTCCTCAAATCAGAGAATTGTTACATGGGCAAGGACAGACCAAACTTTCCCTGGAGAGCGTGTCTTCATCGGCGAGCTCCTGCAGGAATAGGAAAATGTCGCTCTCCTCGACTGAGCCAACGCTTGGCCTTTCACTTGTTGACAGTATCAAAAGAACTAATTAATCCTAATGCAGAATGCAAAATCGTGATATTCCACTTGCCACAGGAGCAGGCAGAGTTGCTGAGTGATTCAGTGTGGAGTAGAAAACATTGAGCTGGCTTGCGTGTTTGCTCCCCATTTCTCTGTATCCCAAAACTGCGACTTGCTCTAGGCCTTCAGCTGCTGTGTAGCAGGCTGGCGGTGTTAGTTGGGCAATATCCAGAGTGACTTTCCTGCTGTCCTGGATTTCCTAATCTTCCCCTTTGCTGCTTTCATATCTGCGTTCTTTCCCAAGTTCTTGTTGCTTGGCCAATCAATCCCCTTTTGCTCTGAGGTGACAGTTGTTTCTATAGGCTTCTCCACACGACAGGTTCACTAATGTCCCTCATGCTAACTCGGTCACCTCAGGGACTTGGTTTACTTTTATTTATTTATTAATGGTAACAGGTTGCAAACTCGATAGGATACTTCTGCCTTTTCATGCAATCTGTCCTCTTGCTTCATTAGCCTCTTATTTTAGTGTCTCCTGGAGACTTAAAATTGTCACTTGCTTTTATAGAAACTTGGAAAACTAAGCACCTGTTTCTGCTGCTCTCCTACTTCATTAGCCATACCTGCTGCTTTGGGCATTTAGGCTTTCTGCCTTTCAGTAGGCGAGGCTTCCATTTGTGTAATGGGCTGTTCTGTACAAGAAAACGGGAAGCTGAGTTTACAGACCTTGAGGAGAGGTGCAATTTGCATTTGCTTTCTGTGATGGAAAGAATTCCCCTGTCTGGAGGATGAGTTCATGGTGGTGAGACACTACTATTTGTCCTCACCTGTCTCATAGGCAACATGATCGACATACTAGGATCCTTTTTGTTGAGCTTCAAAATGCTCATAATTAATTGTAGTTATATTGTTTATTGTGTGCCAGATTTGGACTGAGGATTTCAAATCTGGAGCAATGATGATTAACCAAGAAATTCAAGGAAATTTTCATAAGAAATCTTGAAAGCAGAACCTGGATCTTGGAATGGAATTTGCTTGCGTTATGCCAGCTGTTTCTCAATAGTTGTTCTGTAACACTGTGGTTAATACTGGGAGGATCTCGGTGTTCGGGTACTTCACGTTGCAGCTGCATGGTTAAATTTCTCCAGTGTGCAAAGTCGATTTAAAAGTTTAAGCAGCAGTAAACACGTTTGTTCATACAAGCTGCCTGGAAGCAAGGAATTGCTGAATTTTAGTTTCTCCTTTTTCTTCTGTCATTGATTACATCACCAAAACCAAACTTTTATGCTCTGATTCTGGGTACTGATGTGTAACAATATGTGTGTTTTGCAAAACTGCTGGCTTATATGGGAGTTATAATCAATGGGCACTACAGGTCCTTACTAGCTTGTGATATTTTGTCAGTAATTTAGGCGCCTTCTTTTCCCTACCTGTAAAATAAATGAGTTATTAAGCTACTGCAGTGATTTAGCTGATTCTGATCAAGTAATCTGTAAATAATAGAGTCAGAACAAGATGGAAGCTCTGAGACAGTGCTATAAGGGAATCAAACCTTATCAATAGCCTTATTCTGTAATCCTGATCTACATTAGAGCGCTTGCTGGTCTCCTGGGAATTAAACTCCTTGTGCTTCATCAGTTTTCTTTCTCTCAATTTGTCCTAATTCTTGTTGCCACTGGGCTCCCTGTGATGCGCTCTGTGCATCTAGGTGTACCCTGCCATAGTTCTTCCATTCTGGGGCTGTCAGCAGTTCCAGTGCAAGTCCCTCTGAAACAAAGCTGACACCTCAGGTCTTTTATTTGCATCACCCTGAGACGCACCGGAAAGTTCAAAGCAGTGAGGCATTCCTCCACCATCCCATTGGGGTTTTTTTTTCCTTCTAAGGCAGCCTCCAGCACACATCATTTTCCAACCCTTAATTTTCCTGCACAGCTCTCCATTGTCAGTGATCAGCAAAGCTGTAATGAAATAATTGTCTGTTCAAGGCTCCTTAGTGTTTCTGATGGATATCTGTTGTAATTCCTTTCCCGTTAGATGATAAAATGCAAGCTTTTCCAGCATATGATCTCTCTCGGACAATAAGCAAAGGGAGCAAATAGAGCTGTGCAGTATTTTGCTTGTGTGGGTAGTAAAAACTTGCTGTGCTACTTGAATATGGTAATTCTCTATGAATTGTTAATGAACGCCACGTTATAACCTATATATCAGAAAACTAACAGTGAGGAATAATAGAGAATGGAGATACTCCCTTTCCTCTCAGTCTTTCATTTAGTCATTGAAATGAAATTCAGTTAAGTAAAAAAGAACACTGAAAGTCTTATCTTCCCCTTTCAGGAAGAGTACTGAGTATTGCCTTTATCACATATTTAGATTTATCTGCATTTTGAATAGAAGGGTGACTGCAGCAAAGCTATCCTTGGTTTGCTGCTGTGTCTGATGCCTAAGAAAATGCAGACAAAAATAAAGTTTGGATACACGTGTGCAAAAGTGATGAGACTTTTCATTCTACTTAATTTATTTTTAATAATATTCCTTCACATACATTCCCTTCCTTGTTTTGCCTTTTTCTGTGGGTTGGCTTTGTTTTTTCGGTAGACAGATGTCTGTTAACTCTTCAGTGTTCTGGGCGGAAATGACAGAAATGCTGAAAAATGCTGGCGCCTCTTACAGACTCTTACTTTTTGAAACAGGCAGTTTCCTAATTCTATTTTTGACTGACTTAGTGGCTGTTCCCTTGGAAATTTTAAAGTTGTTGTCTGGTCTTCTGAAATTTTGGCAATAGGCACCAGAAGAAGCTGTTTTTCTTGTCTCCTGTAGCACTCCATGTTCCATAAAACACATCTGCCTTTTTTCCAGATTTAATGATTCTAGTCTTTTCCGGCAACAAACAGTTGCAGGTCAAAGCTGGTAGCCGTGCCACAGGCTGAGCTCCTCAGGTGTATGACTGGGAACATGAAACTGTGTGACAGTCTCTTAAGAACAGGAGGGTGGGCAGAATGAGAGTTCTCCAAGTCAGCACATGCAGCTTTCTTGCACTGGCCTTTTTGGGAAGAGTTCCAGTTCACTCTTTATATCCACCCATTCAGTCAGCATCATCTTTTTAACTGAACAGCAGTTGTTTTTGTCAAAATGAAGTGGTGCCCCATGATTCATTCTGCAAATGTCCACTAGCTGCTTGAACTCCTCACATCTGTAGTAAAACTGAGAAAATAAAGAAGTTTGTATCAGTTATGTACAAAAAGAAGAAAGCGTGGAGTAAATGCTGTCCCAAAGCCATGGCCTGACTCCACTAATACCCAGTCTGATGCAGACTTTCCTTTGTAATTACTTTTGGTTTTAAAACTCCAGACAGTAATGTTCCCAGCCTTATGACTGAATTAGAGACTTGCTTGAAAAAGACATTGTTATTGACATAATAGCCTTGTTTATGGAATTTCTCTCCTTTGTAATTCAGATTGTTACATGCTGAAAAGCAGTTTAAATATAAGTATCTGTAAATGTAAGGATATTTTAAGTCTTGTGTGTGAGCCTTTTTTCCACACTCTGTACATTTGCTTCTCAAATAAGCTATGCTACTAGAAATTCTGCCCTTTGCCCATTCCATTAAGTTGTATTTCATCCATATTCGTTTTTGTAAAATTGCACAGGCAGCGCAGGCCACAACATAAAGTGTTTGAATTCCTCAAATGCCGTGTTTTAAAGGTGTACTGATTAATGGGGTTTGCTCTTCCTCTCTCCTACCTTGTTGCAGAGTCGTGGGAGCTAGTGGATTGAGCAGCAGGCAAGCAATATGCTCACTGTTATTTTGTCTGTCAACCAAATTTACCAGCTGGGTGAGAACCTGGCAGATTCTTTAAAAGAAAGTTTATAGCACTACTTGAAATTGTTTTCTCATGCTGGTTGTGTGAAAGTAATTATGGTTTAAGGCCCTCGACAGGCCATAGGCTTTCATTATGAACATGTTCAACTCATTTTAGCTGTCTGTTTCTAGGCTCTTTGTTCATTAAACAAAGGCAGTTTTTCAATTCAGAAGGGTTTGCTGATTAATTCTTTGGTCTAAGTAAAGAGATCAGGTAATTATAGCAGTAAGTGCTACTAGAAAACCTCTAAATAAACAAATGTACTGTCTGGTCTTGTTGGGTTTGGGGAAATTGTATGCCACCGTTCCAGCCTGTCTCCCAAAGGTGAAACATCTAAATGCTGTGACTGTCTCCTTACATCCAAGCATATTCATTTTTAGGCTTTGCTCAAGCTATATTTATCAAAGCTATAAATGTTTGCAAGGGAAATAGTAGCTCATCTCCTGTCCCCTCGTTTCAGTTTTTTATTTTTCTTGGCTGAAGGATAAGAAAACCCATTGAGCTGACAACGCTGCTCTCCCACTGAGCCCATACAAACTCACCAGCAATGGCAGAGACAGTGTCCTGCAGTCTAAAATGTTTTTCTTCAAAGCTTCTGGGCAAGGTGTATGCAACTGATGTCCCTCTGTTTATGAATTTAGGGACCTGCAGTTTGCTTCCAAAATGGTACTTTTCAGCTGCATCTGTTCATTTTTGGAGGTGGTCCCTGATCAAAGTAGAGGGAGTGACTTGCAGTCCTTCCCCTCATCACCTATGCATGGATCACTGAGTGTAGTGTCACTTCCTACGGTGAAAGCAGATCACTATCTCCAAGAACTTTGTTCATAAGTGACAGAAAGTGCTGCCGCCTTATTTGTGCTGTGAATAATCTCAAACTCAATGTTAGATCTATAAAATACAGAATGGGTAAGTTCTACCTGTGATCACACAGCCTGTCCTTGAGTACTGAAGACGCTGGCAAAGTAGGCTGGCTAGAAGGGTAGGTAATGGGGTGTCAGTGAACTTGGAATAGCACCTGACATGATTGGGTGAATGGTTAGGGACTCATAACCAGTAATGCGTGCTTGAGACCTGCCAAACATAGACCATTATCACATGCTAAATAAGTCATGATGTGGTCTGTCTCCTGGTGTTTTAACATCTGAAGGCAAGAGTTCCTCACTCTAAAGTATATCAAGAGAAAGATGGATCTCAAATCCATAACCTTCAGAAGGGATTCACCTTGGGCTGTCTGTGCCTTAAGGTTTGGTTACTCTGGTAGCAGCAGCAGTACCAACGCTGAACTGAAATGTAAATTTACTCTTGACATAACATTAGCTTCCTTTAAGCCCCTTTGGTACCTAGAGTAAGGAGTTCCAGGGGGTGCAGAAAGGTTGAACTATACAGATGCAGAATCTATTTTAGGCTCACATTGTAAGTCTTCCCTATCTCTCTCCATTATAAGACTACCACCGTAGCATCAACATTGCTTATACTAGGATCACGCTGCTGGGAAAAGATCCCTCTCTGCAGCTCGAGAGAATTCCTGATCTGTAGGCAAAGTCTGAATGTGTTAGGTCAGAGACATCAGAGTGAGTAACCCCACTCTGCACAGAGTCAAATGAAAAGCCCACTTATAAACACCTTGGGTTTCTGTGTTTGAAATTTAGATTTTGATTTGATTTCTCTGCATCCCTTCTGTTTCCTCCAACTTTATACTATCTTTGCCTGTTTTAACTCCTTGAGACCACTGGCCCTTTGCTTCCTGTTTTCAGATACTAGATTCTCTTCAGAAAGCTTAAAAAGAGGAACATTGTTGAGCATTGCTTGCTCTTGTTCCTTATTTGCTGTCTTCTAAATAAAGAACAGATTGACACTTCTTGGACAGCTCAAGGCAAGTCACTCGAGTCTGATTCTGTTTACTTCTTGTGTAAAAAGCCTCTTAATGTATTATCTTCCCTGCGTGTATGTGCTTTCCCACTTCTTTGAAGCAATGATGTAGGCAAGGGAAATGTCGTAAGGTGTCCTGGCCGTGATTGCTGGCGCTCTGGGGGAGAGATTACTAATGTGGAATATAAAAGCCTCTGGAAGCTGCTCCTGTGGTTTCCTCTGAAAAATGCCTTTTTTCTATGGCCACCTCCTTGTCCTTCCTACACAGTGTGTACCGCGTGTTTTCAGTTGATTGGATCACGCAGACTAGTCTGGGGCTCATGCCTCTGCCCAGTGTCCAGTTGGGGATGATGGGATGCCGAAAGAAACTCTTCGCCTGCTTTACGGATTGAAGCCTCTCAGTGTTTTGGAGGTGGGATACAAATGGTTTTCTTGCCTAAATCCTCCTTGCTTTGATGAAAAATATTATATTTTCATTCCCCTGACTAAGCAAGTGTGCATATGTGTGTGCGTGTGTGTGCTGAATGCCAAAGCGCTGGTGAAGCCAGCTTGCTTCCGTATGTGAATCATTTCTCAAGCAGCTCTGTGTCTCGCTGCAATGTGGTTTTCCTCTCAGGGAAGCACTCAAGCCCTGAATTTTCAGGCTGGCTTGCACATGCTGTCAGAAGCTGGTGGGAGACAGTTTTCTTTTTGATGCAGAAAAGAGGACAAGTTTTTACTGTAAGTATTTTAATATCTTTTTTAAAACGGGAACTGTATTGTCTCTAGAAGGGTTCTAGGATCAGTAATATGTCTTTAGCGTGAATGGATCTGCTTTGCTCAACACCACTTTTTGGTAGTATGTCACTCTAAATAGCATAAAACAAAAAAATGTACAGTGCAAGAAGTCTGCATTAGCTGGAAACGGACTGGGGGTGGTCTAAAAGCTGTAACACAAAATCCCACCATGTGAGTGAGAGCTGGCTACTGTATCTCCTGCTCAGCTACATAGACCTAGTGACAGGGCTGAAGCTGTTTCGGTGCCTATTTCTGCTCTGGCAATTTAAAGTGGTGCTCCGACAGTTAAATGAAGCAGGAGCGTTTTCACACAGTCCAGTCAAGAAAGGGCAGAAAGGCACAAGCTGCTAAGCAAATGGGTTTGGCAGCTCGCATCTCTGCAGGGGATCGGTGAAAGCATCGGGGAGCAGCCAGATGGGTACCCTCTAACAACACTATAGCAAAGAGCTGTTCAGATTCTCAGCAGGATCTTGAATTATAGCAGTTTAACAGTTGTTCTTAAAATTCTACTGTGGATTGAAGCTTGGCCATAATAACAATGGTAATAGCATTTATATAGCATGTAATATGGCAAAGTTGTAGAGATGATAATTAAGTCCTGTATGTGTGGCAGTAAAGGATTACTGGTAGAACTGGTTTGAAATGGATTCTTTACCCTTTTTTCTTGTACAGTCTTAATATCTTCTAGATGTCCCCTACTAATCCCTTCTGTCTCAACCCCGAAAGGGACTGTTTTCCTCTTCTACCCTTTATATTTTAGAAAGTGCTCTCTGCCCCTGTAACATCAGCAGGAGAGGGGATATTTGACTTGCTGAAATGTGATGGGTTTTGTCTGCACAATTGGACAGGAAACTAACACAAGAATACCTCATTCTAACACCTCACCTGTGTGTATAGCCCCTTCCCTTTCCAGTACAGTTTTAAAAAATTTACTGTTGTTATGTAGCCCACCAAGGTGGGTCTTCCAGTCCATCAGTGGTCTCTGAAGCAACAGTTATAAACAGTTGATACCGTTGTCTGAATCTGTTCTGTTCCTGTTCGGTCTGGATATTTTTAAAATGCAGAAGTCCTCTAGTTTCTTGTGCAATTTTGGAGTTATGTCCTCATCTTTGCAAAGAACCCTTTCTGTTAGTTCACACTGTCACTCATAAACCCTCAGAAGTTAACAGCTTATTAATTTTAAGTGGTCTGTTCTGCACTTCAATGGAGGATAAATATCTCCTTAAGGGATAGCTTCTAGATCTGAAGTAGTTCACAGCATTGTGACGGGTGGAAAATGGGAGTCAGGGAAACATCCTAGCGTGTGCCAATCTGTGGGGCTGCTCACTTGTGCACTTTGTGATAGATGCTGATTTGTGTCATCTTTCCTTTTTTCTGTGGGATTCCTTTCCAAGGCACACCAATGAGCGTATTTTCATAAATATGCTATTTAGTTGGCAATTATGATCCCATTTTTGTAAATGGAAAAACTAAAGCATGGCTGAGGTAGTACAATAAATCTGTGCTGGAGCTGAGGAGAGGATTGTGTGGAATCCCAAGCCAGTGCACAGACTGTGAAATCATCCCTCTCTGCTCTGAGGGGACAGGGAACCCGCCAGCCTGTGTTCACGTACCATCGGGATCACCGTGTAGCCACATGCCCTGTGTCTGTCTGCCATTCCAAAAATTGTGATTGTTCCTTCACTTTCCTGTACATGTATCTACCCTCTGTGCTACAGAAAAATGTAATGACAGGTAATTATCAGGCAAACCACTTGTAATTATTCTTAATTTCTTTAGCAATTATGTAGCTCTTGCTCTATCTAAAATGAAACCTTCTTTTCTTCCTTCTTGCGGGTTGGCAAAACATGAAGTGTTAACTGTATGTGTCACTTGCTTTGTGCTGCATTCACTGGGACAGCAGTTCAAAGAGCCTGGATTAATGAGCAGTAGCTGCCTTGAAATGGTTCTACACCATTTTGTTCTCGGCCTGCAATATACTGAACAAGAATTAAACCTATCTATTCAGGGCAGAGTCCTGTTGGGGAAATCCCAGAGTGACTTAATGCCTTGTGATTACAACACAGGTAAGGGTGGTTTTAACTTCAAAAAGGAAGTTTGGAATCAATGCATTGCTCTTACCCTCCTGGAATCTTTCCTTTGGCTTATGTCTCCAAAGGGCAGATGTTAGTGCTATGAAAACTGAGAGACTTTCCCTGCTTGTCATATGTTGAAGTAATGTGGGAACTACAACTTACAGAAATGCATTCTTCAAATTCTGTAGTTCCTAGATGTAGTTTTGATGTGACTTGATAAAATTTGGAATTTATTGCATAACTTCAGTGTATGCATTCCACCAGAATATGCTTCCATGTATGAGAATATGCTGCCCTCACCTGTCTCCCTCCAAAGGCATGTTGCCACCCTACCCTTCTGGTTGCAGGCATCCATCGGTGATGTGATGACTTGCCACATTTAAGGGTACATCTGTGCCCTACAACTGGTCTACGATCGTACCAATCTTTTATCCTCTTAACCTTACAAAGACAATGCATCTACTTAAACTAGGGAAGCACAGCGGATTGTTTACTGAGAGCCAGCACACTGTTGTGTTTCACAGCTTCTTCGGCTGTCATGGTATCCAGCTGGTAGTTGCCACTGTCCTTCTGGAGGGCCGATGAGCAGAAAATTACAGATAGGTTGGGATTGTTGTTTCCTTACCCCCATGTTGTTTAGAAGATCAGGGGTCATAGGGAGTAGCATAGTTTCTTTTGAGATGTGTAGTAGTGACTGGTTAGATAATCAGTGTGAGCGGGGAGGAGGAGGAGATTGAATATCCATGTACAAACAGCATAACTTAAATTACTGGAGGAACATGTTCCCAGGCATTTCAAAGTACAACTTTGGCTTGATTTTTTTAAGCATCAGTCACTGTGCTGGATGACAGTTCTGGGTATTTTAGCTAAAGAAGTAGCAAAGATACATGTGTTTTCCTGTCTTAAAAACGGTCAGTAATATGGAACAAGGACAAGAGAAATGCAGCTAAATAAATCCTTTGTCCATATGCACACAAGAGGATTCTGTAACATCTGCCTTTTTTTTCATGTGTTCTAACTAAGAAGAAAAGATTCACAAATCCAAAACTCCATGGAGAATTTCTGTGGAGGAGGTTGGGCAGGAGGTTTTGCATTGCTGTCATCTGTCCCTGCCTGGAAAAGTCATCAATGAAGCTAACGGTTGCTGTGGGAAGAGGATTTGATTTTTGAACAGTGTTGAGACCTGGAGTTTTGCAGTTGCTCACCTGGACTCTGGCAGTCTTGTTGGTGTGATATTTGGAAGATGAGTTGATGGCCAGAAACCTGTCAGTTGTGGCGGGCTGGAACTGTCCTCACCTAGGCCATTTCTGGTGTAGTTTAGACATCCTTGTAACCATTCTGCTCTGCAGTAGCTGCTTGTACTGTAGAGGAAGGGAGCCACGTGCCCTGTAAAGAAAATTCTCATCTGATGCCATATTCAAAGTGCACTTCTGAGCTCTTGTTTTTTAAGAGTCCTGTAGCAGAGCAATTAAAGCAAACTAAAACCAAAAAGAGTAATTTTCATAGGAAGATAGAATCTTCAGGCAACCTTAGCACAGTGACGATCTTGAAAATGTGACTCTTAAACACTAACAGAGCCACTGATGGTTAAATCCTGGGACTCGTATTTTATGTATTTTGCCAGTGATGAGTTGGGTGACTTTGGGTATGTATGTGTCTTTCTGTGTGTTTGTTTTATATCTAAAATTTATCAACATTTTTAACTCCTTGCAAAAACACCTGAATTCAGTAACTGCCTACTTATATGTACATCTTTCTCCACTCTTGAAAAATAAAAATATTAAAACCACCTTTGCTAGAGGCATGCATAAAACCAGCTGAGTCTGCCCTGCTGTAACATGCAGTCTGGACATGAAAATTTCCAAGTGACGTCTTGTCTCCTGGTACTTTACCAGCAAAACATGAAAATTCAGCTGCAAAAGAGACTGGAAAGCAAGTCTGCTGAGGTAGATCAGAGGAAACTCAGTGTTTGGGGTCAGGCTTATAATGGATTCTCTTTCTTTGGCCAGCAGAAGCAAGAAACGCCTTAGAAATGAGGTTTTGGGAAGTAGGCATAACTTGTCTGTTCCTTTGAGTTGTGTTTGGGTGGAAGATTTTTTTTTTGGTGGACTTCTTAATCCAATTCTAATAAAAGCAAAGCTTTGTACCAGCAAAAAACAGCAAGTGTCTCCACTTGGAGGAGTAATGGAGGAAGGTTGCACTGAGCCTCAAAGACACTAAAGGTAACAAACTAGAGAAGAGAGAGGATGGATGCGTTAGGCACAGGAAGACTACACACTGAGCTGAAAGGAGCAGATGCCTACAGAAAGCTGCTAAAGATGACCAGAAGAGTAAACAGTTTGTTTTTGTTAGCCTGGTCTCATTTCCAAATAAGTTTTTATCTGTCATCTATCTCCAAGTTACCAGTTACTGTATTGGACTATCAACTTCCTTGGTTTGTGACCCTGGCTTGATTCCTGATATCAGCTAAGAAATCAATGAGTCATATGGAAGCATCTGCCAAGCCTAAAAATGTTGTTTAAAGTGAATTGATGTGAAAGGCAGCATTCTATTTTAGCCCAGCTGGCTATTCTGCCATGTAACTTCCTACACGCTGCTAAAAAGGCTTTGCAGTTTACTGAACTTGTTAGATATTTCTATGTTCTGGTTGATAGATTGTCTGAAAATAGCAGAGATTGATTGGGTTAGAAGTAAAATAGTATCAGCATGGTGAAAATTTTACATGCTAAAAAACCTGAAGAGTTGTGCTTTTATTACACATTCTTATGAAATCAAGGTTCTGGAATAGCCTGCCCTTTTGATATAATAAAAAGTAACTGAATTACAGGAAAATGGCACTGGGGACTATGAGTTTTAACCCACCGGCATCAGATTTCTGTCCTTTGAGAGTCCTATCTGCAAAGCTGGTATTTCTGACCTCATTTTTCAGAAATGCTGGGCATTCACTGGTCTCAGTGAACCAGCCATCTAGTACATTACTCTCCAGATCTAGTAATGAGTTTTCATCATTCTTTTTCATTCATTTACTATGTGAATAACTTTTGTTTACTTAATAGTGTAACTGCTAGGTTTCTTGACTGTGAAATAATACTGCTTGTCATCACTCAAATCAACCTATCCTGTTTGGCTATTCAGAGTAGAACAGCCTTTGTAGTCAGCAGAGTGTTTCCTAGAAGTTTGTTCTACAGGACAGTGAATTACTCCTTTGATGGATAGCCAAGCCTAAAGATCCAAGAGGCCTGGCGTTCCTTCTGCTGATGGTGACTGCTGGTGAGAGTTAGGATAAATTCTTAATCCAGTTTTTCTAGCCATTAAAATGGGAATAATTCTAGGCTGGTTCTAAAGACTTGTATTAATAAATGCATGTGAACTAATAAATAGATGTCTAGGTTTGCAACCTATAAATAAAATTTCAAGTAAAATGGATTATCTTTCCACTGTAAAACTTCTGCCAAATGCTGAAGTAGTCCACATCAGAAATTTCCAACTTGCCTTTAAAAATACCAGCAAGAAAAGATGAACTATATAGCTTGGCCTGAATTTTTAAAGAGACTGATGCCTGCAGGGAATTCTGAGCATTACTGAGAGAAAAAGGTCTGTTAGGACCAGCTTTACATTTCTGTAAGCGCTCTGATTATCTTGCTTGCAGCACCTTTTCGGAGGAGAGGGATATTCAGACACCAGCACTTTTGGAGTGTAAAAGACATTAAAAATAAACAAACAAACAAAAAAAACCCCACCCCAAAACCTCTGCAGTTTAGAAGTGACTGGCAATAGAACTAATTTTGCTGCTCTGAAGCAACACATTGTTGGCATGAACTCCCACTTATTTCAACAAGGAGCTGCTTCTTATCTTCAGTTTCTCCATGTTTTCAGAGTACAGCACCAAGTGGAGCATGCTACAGGGATTTAATTACGGCTTGCTAGTGACCTGCTCTGGCTGATGCCAAAGAAAGAATGCCTCCATGCCGAGAGTCAGTCTGTTTGCTTCATAAGGCGAGTTTCCTGTGAAATGTGAAGAAAGAGATGAAAAATAAAATCATAGCGCTCCAGGAGTTGCTTAAAGTGAGTCATCTTCTGGGGGAATGAGCAGAAGCATGGCTCATCTGAAAGGTATTGAGACATAATGGGCCTAATAAGAGTTATTTTTGTTACTGCATTTGCTAAAGTAGCTTGGCTGCACCTCTTGTGGGAAGCTGCTTCTCATTCAGATTTCACTATAGGTAGCCTAGAGATCTGGTTATAAGCTTTCTGGGGTCCTTTGGGAAGGAAATGCTGATATTCAGCTAAAATTGATTAGACTTCTATCAATACGTTCTAAAGCTGCTGGGAGCCATTACCCAGTGGCAGCTTCATGGACACAGAAATGCAGATGCACAGGGCTAGGACGGTTGTGTGCAAGAGGGCATTGAGTGATATCCTGTCATAGTAGTTACAATATGAGTACATCTACTACCTCTGTCCTGACTTGTGAAGGGATAGTTTTCCAAGAGCCATTCTGCTGTCATGAGTATGTGGTGATCCCATCCCCAAGCTCTCCCTCAAGGATGGTTTATGGCCATGACTGGGTACTGTCAAAGTCTTTGCTGGCTCTGAAGGATGAGCTCTGCAAGCTGCTCTTGCCAGCCTTGCCCTGCAAATCACAGCAAGGAAGCAGAGACTGCCGTTCAGTCGTTGCACTGCTCTGACAAACTGCTTCCTCACTGAAGATTTGGGACAGAAGGGTATGTTTCAGGTGTCTTTCAACCTGAGCTGCTTCAAAACCTGGGGTCATTATTATCTTATCTTTGGTGGCCTTGGCAGTGTTATGTTAACAGTTGGACTCCATGATCTTAAAGATCCCTTCCAATCGAAATGATTCTCTATTAGTGGCTTGTTTTGGTAGTGTTCTGTCCTTACGCTCTGTTTTTCAACATATTTAGCCCTCTTATCTGTTTCTCCACAAATGCCCTCTTTATCTTTACAGAGTTTAAAAAAATATGTTAGTTTTTAATCATTCACCTATTTTAAGAAAATGTGTTTTGAGACAACTAGGTAAAAGCAGTGTATTACTTTTACATACAATCCATTACAAACTGTCCCTTTATGTGCTGATTAGAGAAACCTCTCTTTACTACTGTTAAGTCTCCTCAATGCTAACTGGCTGCAGCCATTTTATATTTTTAAGTTAATATTCTGGTTGACAGTTCACTGCTGCCTAACTCACATGATACTGAACTTCTGGGTTTTCCATTGTCCCAGCTGCCCACAACTTTCATGAAGCTTTTTTATTATTTTCCTGTAATGCAAGAAATTGAATTTGGAGGAGAAAGGCTGATGTTAGCTTTGAGAATGGACAGCAGTACTTTTTTATTTTTCTTTCCCCTTTGGAAGTAGTTTTGTTTCATAATTCTGAAGCAGTATTCAATAACAACTCAATAGTAGTAACTCATGTGTGTCACCTACCTGGGAAGGAAAGCAACTTAAGATGTGTGCAACCTGGCCATTTTCTTTGAAGTACATAGACGGCTTGTGAAAAGTATTTGGTTCCCACTTCAGAGACTGAAATCTTTATCTACTGTGCAGATTCAGGTTAGCCAAACACATGGGGAGCCTTACCTCCTTCTTTTACAAAATCCCACATAAATACATGACAAACCAATAAATCCAAATATACTCTTGTCAGTGTAAGTTTCATCTGCTTGGTGTACTAAAGTATTATTAAGTCCACATGGCATGTAATTCAGCTATCATCACATGAAAAAGCTAGTTTGCCTCAGGCTACTGGCTGGATTTCTTGAGTTGTGTTTTTTTGTTTAAGTACCTTATCCTTTTACTTCTAACATCATGGTCTAATGAGCAGATCACTCCACTGCAACTTGAAAATGCCATGGCTGACTCAAAATTAAATTCTTTAGGATATCAAGAAAGCATCAGTACAGCTTAAGGCAGGGAAGTATGAGATAATCATGAAGAAGTCCGGAGGGTATAATAAAGCAAAATGCATGTGCAACCACGGGATCTACAGGAGCCAAAATCTGCATAACTTGGAGATCTAATCAGGAAGGTAGTTTGCATGTGTAGTTGCTTGTTCACCCATACAAATGCAGTGAACACTATACCCATTAGAAATAGTTTATTAAATAATGTAAAGCACCAAACTTTAAGGTAGATCATGAACTGTGGGAATGCTAAACATTATCTATTGTAATATAGCTTATGTATCTGTCAGGGCTTTAATGAAGGAGCCAAGTGATCAACATAATCATCAACAAAGCCTGCTCTGCTTTCTCCTCTAATGAGATCAGTTTATGGCTCCACATTGTATGTGTTAAGAATTTCAATGGAGTAATGCCTGTACTTAGTAATAGCAACCAACTTCACTTTCTCCACAGCTCTAACCTGTCAGCTCCTAAATAAAGAAACAGACAGCCCTCCCTACAAGAAACACCAAGGATAAATAGTGGAAATGTCACTTGCGAGCTTTGATCTCTGCGAGACAGCAGCAGAGCACTTGACATTCTATTCTGCCTCTGTGCAGCAAAACACTCCTTAAATAGACCATCGTGGCACCTGGAAGGTGCTGTCAGTGTTGAATACGACTTGACCCTAAACAGATTTGTTCCCAGTGAGTTCCATGAGTGTTCTTATTTCTGAATGTGAAATAGAGTAAATTATGGGATATAAATGTGACCCAAGCCCTTCTACTGATTCAGCCAGGAAGAAATTGCTTAGGCATCTCTGTCAAAGGGTTTCTCTTGGGGTTCATCCTGTCCCAGCTGAGCTCCTGTGTGATAAACTGTGAGTGCTTTCCCACAGCTGAGACACGAGGCCTATCTCTGTGCCTGTTTTGGTTACCTGTTTAACAGACAAGCAGCACGTTAGCCTCCACCTACACAAGACTGACACGCAGCTACTTCCTGTGTCTAATTTAGAAAATAAAACTGCAGGGGAAAAATATTGCTCATACTGGAGTGAGGGAGGGGAGGAGATACTGGGCCATGTCCCCTCCTTCCCATTCCCAACTCAGACTGGTGGGACTTTAGCTGGCTTTTTTTGTAATTATGCTATCCTGCTCCTGGTTTGGATTGGGCAATAGCTGGTGAAAATTGATCTCTTTAGATCTACAAGAGAAGCTAGCTATTTAATAGGCAGCCATCTACCTACCGAGAGAGACCAGTTGTGCTTGCTGGCAGATTAGATTTATTCAGATATATTAAAAAAATCACATGTGTTTGCTGATTCCTGGCAGGATTTCTCTCTTGCATAAGCTTATCTCTGAGGAATAGTGGCTCTGGATTGTTTGGAAGTTGTATCAAGAAGTTGATATTTTTTTTACCATGTTTTGTAAATCTTGGTATTGTGAAGCATCTTTTTATCACTGTGGCAACATAAACTGCTGCTTCTCGAGAAGACTGAAAAGTTAAAGATATATTTTCCGTGCAATTGAGGAAACTTCTCGTGTGACTTCTCAAGTGAGTAATATTTCAGTTGAAGGTGCTGGATAAGAAGCAGTTTTCACTTATCCCAAGGTTGTCTTCAGTTGCTGTGGACTTCTTGGTTATCTTTCATTGTGCTTCAGCATTTGCAGGTGTCCTGCTGGGGCTGATGTGGTCTCAGACTCACCCAATCCCCACCAAAGTCAGTGTTCTTTCTGTGGTGTTACCAGTCAGTATGAAAAATATAGGTGGCTGCAGCTTGCTCTGAGGGATTCTCTAGGCTGAGTTTTGATGTAAGAGAGGGAGTAAAGTTTAGCATGGCCTTTTCAGCCCTTTTAGCTGACACCTGCTATCTCTGTTGCTCTCTTTCAGATGATGTAAAGGCAGTTTATATTTTGGTGTGTATACCTACATATATCTATTTTATCTTTTCTAGGGTCTGCAGAGTGAGTTATTTGGAAAGAAAATGAAAAGTACTGCCAGGCCTTGGAGTGCAATGCCAAAGCAAGGGACTCATGGGGTTGATCGAGGAAGATCGCTTTCTACCACCACTTCAACAGGAATGAAGACATCAAAGTCCTCGACTTCACTTGCCTTCGAATCTCGGCTCAGCAAGGTACTAACCAGTAGGGACTGTGCAAGCATTACAGCCTTGTTCCGGGTTAAAGCTTTGGTGTAGTCCTGGAACGTTACCACACCCTGAGGTCTGGTGTGAGCTCAGCCAGCCTGTTAAGCATGGGGAGACAATTGTGCTGCATGTCAGACTAGTGAACACTTCTGAAAACATGTTGTGTGATGTGGGAGACCCTGTGTCTGTACAAGAGATCAGTGGGTTCTCTTACACTGGCTGTGTGTGAGGGAATTGCCTTAACTCTGAAGGAGGAATAAAAGAATGGTAAATAAAATGGAGTAATACACCTGAAATGCTGCTGCATCTGTACCCTTGCAGCCAGCAAACAAAAATAACCTTGTTGCCCAAATAATAGACCAAGACACTGCTGATGAAAACAGACTATTGTCTTCCTGGTTATGACTGTTTCCATAGCCAAGTGTGGTAAATGGTACATAACATGGTACAGCATTTTAATCAGCAGGAGATTTAAATTTCATTAATCGTCACAGCTTCTTGAGTGAAGGATTAGTTTCCTTGATGTGCTTTGTAAACTCTCGGATGCTCTAAGCACCGTATCAATAGGATATTTCAGTGTAGCGCTCCAGGCAGGTTATGTTTGTGGTTGGAGCATGTGCTGTATGGCTGAGGCAGGCATCTCTGAAGGAATGCTACCAAAGAGACTAATCAGGAAATCTGATACGATTAATTTGTGTATGATATTAAATGTAGAGAGATTTCTTCATAATTTTAGGTAATACATTCATATGGTTGATCATATCTGCAAATGCAAGATCACAAAAGTGGTTTCCTTGAAGTGGCATAGTAAAAGGCACCATAGTTGCTGCTGTAGAAGAGGGGACATAGAAGAAATTACTCTGAGAGACTGCAGAAGGCTCTGAAGGTCAGAAAGTGAGATTGTTCCATTCTGCTCATGAGTGAGCTGACAAAACCTCTGCCAGAAGGCAAAACGTTAGCTGTTTGCTATCCTGGAGCAGATCAACACGTCAGCTTATGTGCTCACAAGGTCCAGGAAACCGCAGACTCTGAGTCAGAAGAAAAGATGAAAGGGAGAAAAAACTGGAGTTGAGAGACTTCATTTTGCTTAAAGATTTTATATACAGAAACTGTTACATAGGGAGAGTGCTTGTTGTGTGCTCTCCTCTCATTTAACCCGAGCAGTGCTTTTCAGCCTCTGGTTCACGGACCCCTGGGTGTTGCCAGACAACTTCAAAGGAAATGGATTTTGATTTGTGAAAGCAGTTTAGGTGTCCACGAACTTAAAAGGATAAAAAAAACCACTGCTCTGGGGAGACTCTCCAGAGCCTTGGTCTTTTAAAATGCCTAAAGTATTTTTGGGGAAATTAGAGACTATTATTAGGGGTACATGGGCTGTTAAGAGACACAAATGGGAAAGCAGCTGACCGGTGTTTGGTTGCTACTTCTGCTTGTTGAAGCAACGTGCTTTCAGTGTTTCTCCTTGACTCTTAAATTGATAGTGTTTGAATTACATGGATTCAGAATATGCATTGAGGGCAGACTTGCTTTACCAGAAATCCCCCTCCCAAAAAAGACGATGCAGCAGTGATGGTCCCTTGCTTTCTCATGTACAATGAAGCTAAGTAAATGATAATGATATCTGCTAATATTTTTAAACACACTGTAAAATACTCTGTAAAGCCAATAGTTTACCTTCTTCCAAGCTTATAAAACATCAGTATTGATCTCTAGAATTCTGCAGCTTGTCTGTTCTGAAAACAGTGCACTTCTCTGTGAATTATTTCCTTGGTAGTCTCATGAACAAAATCCTTTCTTGTGAACAGACTTTCTAGTTCCTCTTCCACTGAACCCTACAGTCCCTAGAGCAACAAATAGCGTTAGGTCCCACCACGAGATCATTGGCTATCTTTGTTTGCTACTTTTCCATAAGCAGGGAGGGAATGTAGCTGAAATCCTGTTATGTTTAAGATAAGGGATTTCCAACTGGTAATTGCATCAGGTCTGGCTCTGGCTGCTCTCCTGTTTTATTGCAGCAGCCTGAGCTTCTCAGCTAAACGATTTTCAGAGTATGGCTTGGTCTGCAGCATGTTCTTTGTTCAGGTCAGATAACCTAGTTTATGCTGCCACAAAGTTTGGTGACTCCTGTTTGACAAACACGGGAAGGAACTGGGAGTTGCTTGCTATTGGAATAGCTTACAAGTCTCTTTGGAAGATCTAAGGTCACTAATTGCATGATCCTGAGTGGAGAGTCAAGAACCAGCAGATTCTTTTAGGATCTCTTGACTGATAGATTAAGGGTCAGTTATTTGTTGCTTTGACCTACTTGGTGTGTCAGACTCTGCAACTAGCACTTGCCTGCATGGCCCAAATACCTGACTAAATGTAAACCACTGAGGAAATAGGACAACTGCTGTGCAGAGCAAGATCTGAGAAGCTGGAGTTGTCTGTAGTCTACTCCTGTAAACTATTTTCTCCCTGCCTTTCAATTATTTGCTTATTTGAATGGTCTTTCCATTTTCATTCTTCAACATTGAAACAGTACTAACTCTCAACCCAGTTGACAAATACCTAGAATGCAAAACAAATACAAAAATTATTTAAAAATTATCTAGTACAGTTACTAAATCAATATTCCCATTGGATTATTTTATGGAAAGGTTCCTTTTCTCCCAGGCACCTTGCATTTTGAATTACTTGGTGGGAATATGCAAGGTCTTCATGTTCTGGTTGCTCACGGAGTCTCTGTGTTGCAGCTGAAGAGGGCAAGCAGCGAGGACACGCTTACAAAACCAGGGGTGGTGGCAGCTTCTGGAGTCTCGAGGCTGAAGAAGACCGTTACAACAGGAGCAATTTCTGAGCTTGCTGAGAGTCGGCTAAAGCCCAGCACAGGTAGATGCAAAGATTCTGGAAGACTGTCTGCTTGATATGAAATGTGCTGAGTGTTGCTTGGTTTACCAAGATGGGTGGTACTTACCACCCCTTGTAGCACAGCTATAACTTACCTGCTGTAGTAGTCAGCATATAGGATGGGAGTGTAAGTGGCCTTGCAGACCGCCTTTTCCCCGCGTCCTGCACCCCCACGAGTGGGTAATCTCAAATTAACGGAGAAGCTGGGGTTTTCCAGGAGCCGTAAACTGGGGGGCTGTGCTGTCCGGCCCCGAAAAGGGGTCTATGCGGACCCAGCAGCCAGGCGGTGGCGCCGGCGGCCCGTGTTGTGCGGGGTTGTGGCCGCAGCGGGCTGTGCCAGGGCTGGCTCAGAGGACACTGACATTTCCTTTATGAATTGTCACCCTATATCAACGGCATTCTCTCCCGAGCGAGCAGAGCAGTTACCCTGCTGTTCTGGGACACAGCAGAGATGCAAGAACAAAGACCCAGCCGTAGCATTGTCGTGTATAGCTTGTGCTCCTGAGCTATGCTGTGGCATGCTCTCCCTCAGCTTGTTGGCCACATCAGCTTGTTCCCATTGGTTCCAAATCTAAGCCTGTCTCTGAAGGCAGCGACACCATCTGCATACCAAGGGCTTCTGTGCAAGCACTCTGCTTTCCCCCAGAAGCTCAGTGAAAGCTTGGTTTTGTCTGCTCCCTGGTGGCATTTCCAAGGGAAAGTGAGATCTTATTAAATTTGACCATGACCTCCCTATTTGTCACAGCCTCTGCAGGGTTTGGCAGTGTAACAGAGCAATGTTACTAATCAGAAAGGGATTTCGGGGGGTGAGGGGGTAAACCCCACCCCAAACAGAAATCTTTATGTACTTTCCCCCAACCTTAAAAGAAAATGATGCATCTTGTAACAGCATAAATGCTTCACAGTGACCCGAAGATGCATGCTGTTACGTAGTTAATCAGTGTGTAAATCCTCAAATTTGATAGTGACTAGTCATATCCAAAGGTATTTGAGATTTACCAGCCAATAAGGAGGCATGATGCTGGCAAACGATGCTTGGGACGACTAATGTGGGGAGAAAACCTGTACAGATGATGCAGCATAGGATTCTGGGAATGCAGCCAGGGAAACGGCACTGCAGGGAGTCCAGAATGGAATACATATGTCAGATACAAAAATACTAGCACTGGAATAGAGAGCCACCTTCTGCATGCAAGGATAATAACTGGGATTGGAGGCGGGATAAGATTTATGGTGATGACTACTTTAAATACAAAGGGTAAAACAGAGGTCAAGTTACATCTGGGTATTGTTTTGCCAGTTCAAATTACATCATTAGGTCTGACCTCATATCTATTTGCATCAGCATTTGTAGAAGTATGAATGGGAATATTTGTGCTGGGTGAAAAGAGTCTAAGTGTGGAGCTGTGTATATTGTGTAGATAAACACTAGGAATATATGTGCTACCCCTCTAAAATTCCTTTTAACCTGGAGAGAATCATCCCAGATTTTATAGGGGCTATTTACAGGTATGTATACAAAAAAGACGTCATGTGTATCTTAAATTTCACAGTGGTTCAGTAGACCAAAAGGGTGCTTAGAAATGTATCTGTATTCTGAGAATGTGTTGCTATTGTGGCCACTGAGAGGAATTGCTGAGCAAGGTTACAAAGCTGAATGCTACTTTTAGATTGTCACACTATGAAAAAATACCAATAGGTGTATTATAATACAGTACATTGTTCCTAAGAGGAAAATTACATATCAGATATGACAGAGCACAACATGTTCCTGGAAACACTAAGTAGAAAAGGAGAGAACATTGTTTCAGCTGTTCTTTTATTGAAATGGTGTCCCAAATAGTCTCTGATTGTGATCAAAACTACACTGCAATGCTAACTGACTGTGGAGCTAATCCAAGCAAGAACATTCCTGTAGCTGGGAAATACAGATGTTTGTGTATGCAGCCAACTGTGTAAGTCTTTAAATTTTGTTCTGAAACCACCTTCTTTGGCTTCTTTACCTTCATCAGTTCTGCATTTTCCTTTCATGTCTTAACGGCTGACATCTTGTCTTTCCATCTACCCCCTCTTGTTTGTGCTTTTTAGATTGGGCATTCTTTCTTATTTGAGTGATTTGATTATTTTACTGAAATTATTTTAGTTCCAGCTACACTCTGGTGGTATTCGGTATTATGGCATTGTGTAAGGGAAATAAAAGAAACAAGGTAGAGAAATTAAAAAAGCATAGGCTTCTTTCTTCTTTGGGTGTGACTGTCCATCATTTGTGTGTGACCTTGAGCAACAACACGTGTTCCAAATGTTGCAGATAATAACTAAGTGACACCACGTTTGCTTGGCTAAACAGGCTGCCTTTTGTAGGCTGCCTTTGGTGGACTTCAGGTTATTCCTTCCAGCCTCTTGCTGACATAACTACCCGTCTGCCTTGTTGGAAGCTAACACAGTAAATCATAGGCGACTTAAAGGGAGATGAGGCTGATCTCATGTCTCCGTTCTTGGCAAGTGGAGTTCAGCAAATGGAACTGGAGACAGATTCTGGCTGGAAGTTCTGTTCTGTGATGTTTGGATTTAACTGCTTGGCAGTTTTGAAATCCCAAGTATTGGGAAATGATGCGCAGGGAGAAATAAATGTCTTTGATTCATCTTCCTTATCCACAGTCTTATGTCCTTCCATGTACTGTCATGAAGTAATAATTTGGTTTTATGTTAAAACCAAACCTACAGAGCTCTTGCATTGCTTTTAATGTTTTCAGAGATGAAAAAGAGCTGGGAAAATTGCAAAACAGGAGGTGGAGTTTCCTAATCTTGAAAAATGGTTATTTTAATGCATGCACTTGTGTAAAGCCATCCAACCTATGAAGCCATATAGTACATAAATTATTTCAAAATGTTTAAATGTGTGAAGTTTATAGCTTCATGAGAAACTAGGACTCTTTTAAGGTTCAGGATTAAAGGAAATAAGTGATTTTTCAGATTCTGATCCTTTGAGGTTTGCAAGCCAAATAACCTTAAATAATACAATTTCACAGAGAATTTCAAAGCTTCTTACGTGATCATATACTCTCAGGAAATTGCATGGCAGGACTGGTATGCAAATGGAAAATTTGAGGTTTAGACAGCTGAAATTAACTTGCTCAATGGATTCTAGAAGTCATTCTAAATTCTTGCTCTCAGTTCTGTCACTCATTTCCTTCAACCTCCCAATTCAAGCACTCTGAAAATTTTCCTCAAGGCTGTCTAGTTTAATCACATTCATGTGCTTCCTTGATGTTATTTCAGTGCCAGCAGCTATTATCTGTCAGGTTTGATAGAAATGAAAAGAAGTCTTATGCTGGACATAAGAAGAGAGACAACCAGGATGTGTAGCTGGGCTGTGAAAGCATTCAGAATACTTCAGGGTTCCCCATTTCTCATATATATTGGGGTTTATAGCAAGCTCTGCCAGGTGCAATATGAAGTATCCTTGAAATGTAAGATAGCTGTACTTTTGTTTTCTCAGGCTGCTTCATCAACTTATTCCTTTATTCCTAAGTAAAGTCTAACTCTATACAGACCTATTGAATTTGCCTTAGAAACAGTAGGAAATTGTCAATCATAATTCTATAATCACTTAACTTATTTATAGAGATCCTGGGTGTTTTACTGACAAGCTCAAGATCTTTTAAAGCTCAAGCCATGTTAGAAGACAGGTACTATACCTGCTCACGGTAATAGTGGGATGTTATATCTCTGAAGGCCAGGAGAAGCCAAGATGCCATCAGGAATGTGATGGACTATTGTGCCATGCTGTGGTCCATCAGAAATGCCCATTTTTATGCATTAAATGGGAAAATCCATAACTGGTACACAGAAGCAATAAGAAAAGCATGTTGCTTTCTGTGCCTGCCTGTTGAGCTGACCAACATCAATGGTTGGACAGTGTGGGTACAGAAGTACAGAGGAGACAAACTCAAGGATATTAAGAGTTTCAATTATCTCCTAGGCATCTAGCACAGTCTCTGAACTGCAGGTTACCTGGACAAAAGCTGTTAATCCCAGGATGGAATGTTACCAGCACTAGAAATGAAGCTGTGCAAAGCATGCTGTTTTAGTAAGCTTAGTAAATTGAATAATGAAATCAAAATACCAAGAAACTTTGCATAATCAGCAAAGGTTATGGAAGGCCTTGAAGACTGTATTCTGTCGTGGAACAGTTTGCGTTGAACAATGTTCAGTTCCAATAAGGAAGGCCTCAGTTTTCCTGAGTTTTTCAATGAATTGTCCTTCACATTCCTGCCAAGTGGCCAGAGTTAATGTCCCAGTGACTAAATATGGTACCTATATATCTTCAATTCCTTCCTAGTCCTAGTAGAGCACATACCATTAGTTCATCTGTCCATTACTGTTGGTTTGCCATATAGCTTATGTGAAAAGAAAAATCGTTATTTCCCTCTAAAGCATTATTGCTTGGAGCGTTTCTGTTCAGAAAAGAGAGGCTTTAGCTAAATGAGGCCAACTGGCCACTGCCAGTGTTGGTGTTAGTGCTGGGAAAGTGAGTGTCACTTGTGAAACTTTGCTGATTTTTGGAGAGGAGACTAGTGTGTGGTTGTATTGCACATATCACACATTCGATATGCTTCTTTCCTATCAAAATTGAAAATGTGGCAGGCTACAGATTCCAGAACTTCCTGCAGAGTTATAGAATTGCTATTTCAAGATTCTCATTTGAGAGTAATGTATGGCATCTCTCAAATTTACTGTTTTTCTAACTTCTCTACTTGACGGGTGTTTATCCCTTTCTGATGTGGCGTAACCGTTTAGGTTAATGTGAAGCTAACCCAGACTAGAAGCCTTCTCTACATGATCAGAAAATGAAAGACCTGTATTTTTCTTAATAAAAGATTTCTCTAAAAAAAAAAAAAAATCCTTGAGAAAATCTGATGGCTTAATTCTTCATAAGATGCTAATGCACCCCAGTTAGAGCAGGAAAAAGGAAAGTGATTTCTTTTGAAGGACAGCTCTGTTGACCTTGGGGCCCTTTTACTCTCCCATACATCAGGTTTTGACAGGGCCTGCTTTTTGTCATCTGTCACATCAAAGGGCTTCTATAGGTTTGTAGAAAGGCTGCTGCACTTGCATTCAGTCTCGTTACTGTCTCATTTTCCTTGTGAAAGATAGAGACAAGTGTGAGAGACACTAATGAGATTGGTACGTTCTGTTCCATGAGACTTCACTAGAAACCAAATGACTGATCTCACTGGGGTTTCCCAGGAACAATAAATACGCTGTAAAACTTCATCTGGAAAGCGAGTTGTGTTCTGCTACCCTTTCCAGGTACACGATGCAGCTCTTGCATAATTGTTCTTTCTTATCAAGAAAAAAAATATTCTAGCTCCAGAACTGATATAAAAAGGAAAGACTGACTCAAAAAAAAATATTTTGTCAAGATGTCATTCAAAACAACAAGAAGTACTGCAGGAATTTCCCAGGCAAAGCAGTGTGGAAATATATGTCTGTGCTTGCATCCGAAGCTCTGTGTGTAGCTGGATATGCGTAGTGACATCTACACACACTTGTACATATCTGCACGGTTGTTTGTAACATATTGGTGCAAATGTGAATCTGAACCTTGACCCCTCTGATATTACTTAGCAAAATATTCCCTCTAGCTGTGATGTCCCCAGGTATCAAGCAATCAGACTGAGTTTCAGCACTGTTTTAGATCTCACCCACTAACCTCTAAAGTGAAAGCTCAAGAACTGAGGTAGATCAAATTTGGCATTTGAGATTTAGTTTATGGCAGCTACTTGTCAAGATTCTTATTTCTTCTCACAGTGTTTATTTTTACCTTGTGATAGCCTGCATGCTCAAATGCATGTGGTAATTTCTGATGTCTTTGCTGAAAAAGTTCCTGTGGGATGTTTGCCATGTTACACTTTCACGTTATTCTATAGACTCTTTTAGGTCGGAAAAGACCTCCGAGATCATCAAGCCCAACCGTTACCCCAGCACTGCCAAGCCCACCACATCTCTGGCTATTGGTTACTCTGAGCAAGTAGAGTTCTAAAGAGGTTCCATGGTGTGGGAATACTGATGATTCGTATGGATATATTCCAGTCTTTGCTCTTCCTTTCTGTAACCCACAGGCAATTCTGCATCTTAAAGTGGTTTGGAATGGGCACTACTTTGCATGACTGTTCTTCAGGATTCTTTTTCCCCTTTGATAAATGTTACCCTGGTAGGATATTTTAACTGGAAAAGGCACTTATTCCAGTAGGGCAGAAGGAGTTCAGTAGTTCTTAATGAAAAGTGGTCTCATCATAGAACTGCGGTATCTGTTGGCTCGAGATCTCAGCCCCATGAGTCCTTGAACTAGAGACACCTATTGAGGGATGTTCCCTTCTTGTTCCAAAGGTGGCATCTGAAGGTTGATGGACTTAAATATTCTTTTGTTCTGCTGTTGGCTGTATTGTATGAACCTTCTTCCATAACTGGGAGTGGAGTGAGAGCAACACATTTGAGTGACTGTCTGTTGGGATTTCTGATACCTGATCCTGTTAAGGACAACGGTTTCTTTTGAGAGGCATTCACAGGCTGTCTGCAGTTGTCTTGCATTATTAAACAAGTAAGAATTAACTCTTGCTGACAACGCTGTCTGCAGCATGTATGTTTTCCAGTTCTGTTGCTGTCCTAATCTACAGCACAATTTACATTTACTGCACTGAATGTGTATTAACACATTCTAAGATTTTTTGCATGCAACTTCTTGTTAAAACCATCTGGGAAACAGAGACCCTTTTCTCTGTTGTATGTTCCCCTGAGAATGACTTTGTTGGCACATGTCTACCACCCTGGGACATGAGCCAGTTAAGAGGATTCAGTGTGTGGTAGGGATACTGAAATGCTAAATCTTTGACTATAATGACTTGACTCATTAAATTGTTGACAGTTAATTGGCTCAAACCAACATATGTAGGGAAGATCCATTACTGCTGTAAGCAAACTGATTATCACAAAATAGGGTTACCTAAACAGAAAGGGGAGCATGCTTTGATGGTCCAGGTACAAATCTACGATTTCTCAGCTTGCTTTCTTTTATTTTAATTTCTTTTCAAGCTTCCTCAGTGAAGTTGTTCAGCAAAGGCAACACAACCTTGCGTTGACTACCTGCCCTAGGTTAATTATCAGCTTTCCTACAGCTGGTTTGAAGAGAAATGATCCTTAACACATTCTCTAGGCCTAAATGTATTGCAGCCAAAATGCCTTGGCAGCATGCCATTGTGTTTGTACTTAAAGAATGGGAGGGAGTGAAAGAAAGGAACGTGAAGCTGGCCTGGTCTAACAAGTATGCATATCAGGAGAGGGCTCG